>NW_024730394.1:0-16923 GCF_018991925.1 Homarus americanus
CGAGCTTTGAAAAATCACAGTTGGCCCTCCACTCGTTGAGCTTGCACATACTGTCATTGACGACCTGAGTACTGACCAGTACTATGGTTACATGATTTGCAGTGCCATCAAAACTGGGGTCATGCCTGATAGACTTGCTTACCTGCAGATAGGTCCAGTCTCACATTCTAGGTGGCTCACAACGGCTCTCAGGTTCTGCAGAATTTGGGTCGCTCATCATAAACTGAAAGGGAACCAACTTCACAACCTGAGACTTATTGTCCAATTCATCGTGAGTGTCTACTTGCCAAGTGGTTCCAACACCATGGTCAAATCATCGTTCTCCGAAGGTCCAGGCATGTTCTCTTCCAGCGAGCTCCTGAGAGTCAACCAAGGAAAGTTGTTCAGATTGTGGAGCAGACTGTGGGGAGATCTTCCACAGTATGCTCATCCCGAGGCAGTTCTGCAGACAATGCTCTGCAGTGGGATGAGGAGGAGAAGAGTGGCAGTCAAAAAGATCTTGGATATGAGACTTATGAGAGGGATCTGGGCACTGACAAGATCAGTTGAGTGACGATTCCTTCAGGGTCAGGAAGACTCCTGAAGTCAATCTAGTGCCAAAGACCCTCTACTGATCTCATAGATCTGGATAACATCCAGGCTGGCAGTGAGCCCCCTCTTACCTGCAGCCTCACCAATGTTCAAGTCAGAGCTTTCCTGGACAACCCCATGCATGTCCCTGCCTGGCCCTCGCACACCCAGAGTATAGAGCGTTGTGTACAGCAAGTGAGCGAGGCCAGCAGTCACGTGTACAGCCAGGAGAGGAGGGAAGGCTACATCCGAGCTCAGGTGGTCAGCAGGGAGGTGATGAGTAGAAACAGAAGCAAGAAAGACATGTTCTCTATGGTGTGCAGCAACACCGGGTCGTAGTAGTAAAACCGGTTTTTGTATTTGATGATTTTGTTTTCTAAAGGAATATTAAATTTAATAAATGTGTCAAGATCATTCGTTTCACTATTCTGGATCATTTTCATCCTAATAAATTAACCTGATACATTTACTTTACTTTAAATTAGCTATTTAGTGGTGTTGGTAAAAGGGTGGGAATACTGAATTTTCATAAGATTTCAAGTTAAAATTTACCTAGCAAAAAATGAAAACTTTTAAAATCTGAAGATATCACATGATTCTGCACATAGAACTACATCATTAATACCATGGGCCGATTTTTCAAACTGAAAAAATAAATTCGCCTCCGTATGACACACCCTAATTATCATCTCTCAGCGGCAGACTTTAATGTCTTAAGACAAAATTACTGAAATTATATCTTTTAGATAAAATAGCTTTATATATTTAAGCAATAACTTAAGCAAATGTGAGTATGTTAACGTTGTGCAGATATAAGTAAGTCAGTGCGTAACTAGCTGTCAGGATCATGGAGAGAAAGGATTGTGTGAGCAGAAAATGGGGTACCAGGAGGTGAGGACTGAAGGAGTGCGTTGAGAGAGAGGGAGGATAGTATTGGTGGGGGAAGGAGAGGCGTGACAGCTATGAGAGGAAGGATATGACTTTACATTCAAATATAAATATTTTATTTAACTTTTTATTTATTTTTTTTTTTTACGGGGATTAGCCCACCCGGGCACAGGTCACTGGCCCACATCAGGGCCTGGGAGGCGAAAATATGATAATAATAATAATAATAATAATAATAATAATAATAATAATAATAATAATAATAATAATAATAATAATAATAATAATAATAATAATAATAATAATAATAATAATAATAATAATAATAAAATACCTGTACTAAAAATAATAATAATAACTATAAATAAATACAAAAAACGAGAAAATATATCAAGAATGAGAAACGATATGCGTTACGTATGTTGTGTTGTCAAAGTAAGAGAAACAATTGAGACCCAGCAATTGTGTGTAAATGAGGCAGAAAGTCAGATCAGCAATCTGGGACTTGGTCACAATTTTCGTGATGCCATATGGCAGCAGGGTCGACCATTAGACAACAAATTATGCTTCCAATATCTTCCCAGGCGGGAGTACCTCCTTGTTTGATAGCTGCCTGCTACCTACTACCTACTGTTTATATGACTTTTATAAATTGTAGTGTCTCAGATAACCTCATTAACCCTATAGATGTAAAGAAAGAACCACATTAGTTAACTTAATCACAGGTCAGTTCCTTTAGTGTACACAGTCTGCACCCCAGGATATTATCTTGTACAGTACATAAAATACTTAAGTCAATTGTGTTTAACCCATCGTGTACGGGGTCCTCTCTGTGCTGAGTAAAATCATCTGGCGTTAGTCAAATAAAGTATAAAAGTGGCGGCCCCGTAATAAAGGGGTTAAAGACAAGATGTTGTGCGAATAAAATTATTAGTGAACTTGTATGCCACGGTGTGCTGGGTACATGAGAAGCTCCATGTATATAGACTATTTAGGGAGTAAAGTACACAGTAAGTTGAGGGTCAGACCTTTACAGTGTGTCGTGCCTGGGGTCCCTCTTGAACCATAATGTTGTCTGGTAATTGCTGATCCATAAGATTTAATGGACACTCTTTCCGTTTTTAGCTTTATGGGATATTTTTATTTACTTTCATTTTCATTTTCTCTGTTACTTGTTCACAGAGAGTTTTATTTTTTTCTTGATTACCACAAACCTTTATTATATGTAATGGTGTAATACGTACTCACGATACATCCTTCAATTGTCTACCTGTAATAATATGTGGCAGAGAATGTACTGTAACTGACTGGGGTTTTTTAATTTCCCTACAACTGTTTTACATAACTTGTCCACAATACCAAATCACAAGATTAAGAAGATCGTAGTCACCATATATAAACTGTTCACATTTATCACTGACTATTGTTGTTACTGTGTTGATTTTACCATCTTGACTTAGTTTCCTTCACTCTGACCACACGATTAACAATTTGAACGAACCCGCGTGAAACTATCTTATTATCCTTGGGTCTTTCAGTCGTTTACCTGTTAAGCGTGAGACATTGGTAAATTTGTAGTTTCGACCAACCACGACTTAAATATACCGGGGGATCCAGGGGGCGGAGCTCCCCGGTTAGAAGGTTAGGCTAAATAATTTTAGGTCATTTGCAAGTAAAACGTCATAGAAAAAAATTGCCTTGAAATTGTCTAAACCATCGGAAAAACACATTGTTCAACTCGAGAGCCGTGGTTGGTCGAAACTACAAATTGACCGAGACATTTACTACCTACAGGCAGTTAATTACCTCTGCTTAAACCGAAACTAATATTTCACTCTGTCCTTTTACTGTGTCGTCTGGTTCATAAAATCGTTGGTTTAGAGTGTGGGCATCATAGAGATATTTACTGTTATATAGATTCATTTTTAGGTGAGCGACTGACTTTTGGCCGTTCAAGGTGTTAGACATTGTTAAGAGCGAACACCAGTCACCCTCCTTCCACCACCGCCCTCCTACCATCACCACCACCACCCTACTACCATCACCACCACCACATTCCTACCACCACCACACTCCTACCATCACCACCCTCCTTCCACCACTACCCTCCTACTACCACCACTCCACCACCCTACCACCACCACCTTCGACCACCACCTTCCTACCAACACCACCATCCTCTTCCCACCCTCACCACCCTCCTACCACCCTCCTACCATCACCACCACCACCCTCCTACCACCTCCACCCTCCTACCACCTCCACCCCCCTACCACCACCACCCCCACATTCCTACCACCACCACACTCCTACCACCACCACCCCCTTACCACCCTTCTACCACCCTCCTACCATCACCCTTCTACCACCACTCACCTGTGTGTGTGTGAAAGGAGGAAAGCCATGGTGTTGTGTGATGGTGAGGGGAGAAGGAGGCAGGGTGTGTCTGGAGGGGGGGGGTGTGATGAAGAGGGGGGCAGTAGGTGTATATAGGGGATGATTCCTGGTGTGGTGTGGTGGGGAGAAAGGGAAGTAGGGACTATATATGTGGAGAGGAAGAGCATTAGTGTGTTTGTGTGGGTGGAGCCGTGGTGTGTGGGTGCTGAGTGCTAGTGTGTATGTGGGGAAGTGAGGCAGTGTGTGTGTGAGGGAGAGAAGTATGGAAGGAAGGCAGGGTGTGTGGGGAGAGAGTTGCCTGATGTGTGTGGGGAGGTGAGGTTTGTGTCGTAAGGGGTGAAGAGGGCGGAGAGGTAGGGTGTGTGTCTGGGGTGAGTCAGTGTATTGACCGTGAAGAAGATAAAGTATTATGGTTCATGTAATGGTGGTCTCTATCTATATATAACCCGCGGTCACTCTACCATTACCACGCCCTCCATGGTGCTGTGACCCCCACTGTCACTACTCTACCGTCCCCTCTGTGGTGCTGTGACCCCCACTGTCACTCCTCTACCGTCCCCTTTGTGGTGCTATGACCCCCACTGTCACTCCTCTACTGTCCCCTCTGTGGTGCTATGACCCCCACTGTCACTCCTCTACCGTCCCCTCTGAGGTGCTGTAACCCCTACTGTCACTCCTCTACCGACCGTCCCCCCCTGCAGTGCTGTGACCCCCACGGTCACTCCTCCACCGTCCCCACTGAGGTACTGTAACCTCCACGGTCACTCCTCTGTCATGTCCCCCTCTGAGGTGCTATGATCCCCACTGTCACTCCTCTACCGTCCCCTCTGTAGTGCTATGACCCCCACTGTCACTCCTCTACCGTCCCCTCTGTGGTGCTGTGACCCCCACTGTCACTCCTCTACCGTCCCCTCTGAGGTGCTAGCCCTACTGTCACTCCTCTACTGTCCTCTGAGGTGCTGTAACCCTGTCCCCTCTACCGACCGTCCCCCCTGCAGTGCTGTGACCCCCACGGCTCCTCCACCGTCCCCACTGAGGTACTGTAACCTCCACGGTCACTCCTCTACCGTCCTCTCTGAGGTGCTGTAACCCCTACTGTCACTCCTCTACCGACCGTCCCACCCCCTGCAGTGCTGTGACCCCACGGTCACTCCTCCACCGTCCCCACTGAGGTACTGTAACCTCCAGTCACTCCTCTACCGTCCTCTCGAGGTGCTGCTTAACCCTACTGTCACCCCTCTACCGACCGTCCCCCCCCCCTGCAGTGCTGTGACCCCCACGGTCACTCCTCCACCGTCCCCACTGAGGTACTGTAACCTCCACGGTCACTCCTCTACCGTCCTCTCTGAGGTGCTGTAACCCCTACTGTCACTCCTCTACCGACCGTCCCACCCCCCTGCAGTGCTGTGATCCCCACGGTCACTCCTCCACCGTCCCCACTGAGGTACTGTGACCTCCACGGTCACTCCTCTACCGTTCCCTCTGCGGTACTGTGACGTCCAGGGTCACCCAAGGTATGAGCGGTTTGTCCTCGTGCGTGTGACACTGTTACCGGTGCAGCAACATACTTTACAACACCAATATTATCCAATATAGTTTGATATGTTATTGTGTAGAATGAGTTTCTGTGTGTTGTTATAAGTGAAATTTATTTGCACCATTTGCCTCTGGCCACCCTGCAGTAACTGGGGACCTGGATGTTAATCGATTTGCAAATCATGTTCCGTGATAAAGGTTAACCTGTGGAGATGATGAGTTCTTGGATTATTCCTTGACAGTGGCTCATACAGCTCGTTAAATAAATTCTCACCCAGGTGGCCCTACAAGTACTGATGCTGCCCACCCTCAGCAACCAATGGTGTGTGTGTGTGTGTGTGTGTGTGCGCGCGCTGATACCTTCCTCAAGAAGAAAGGGGCAGCCCAGCGGGAACTTCGCATTCTAAAGAATGACTGGCTTAAAAATAAAGTATGTGAAATACAAAAAACATGCAGATCAGCACAAGATGCGCGAATTTTTCAATTCCATTAAAACATTTTATAGGCCAACCACTCGTGGCGCAGCCCCCCTCCGCTCATCTGACAGTAACTTCATAATTAAAGACGATGAAGGCCTCCTTCAGCGCTGGAAATAGCACTGCCATTCATTGCTCAACCGAAACACCGATGTGGATGTCCTGACTACACTGCAGGTCCCTCAGCATCATCAGCTGACCCACCTCAGCTATCCTTCCCTGGATGAGGTAGTTACTGCCATCAAACAGATGAAAAAAAAACAAAGCCTCAGGGCCTAATGGAATCACAGCCGAGGTGTATAAAGCAGGAGTACCTCTGCTTACCAGCCGTCTCCACTCTCTCCTGGATAATATATGGGAAAAGGAGGATATCCCCCAAGCTCTTAAAGACACTTCCGTTGTCAATATTTATAAGAACAAAGGAGACCGGTCAGACTGTGGCAACTACCTTGGGATCTCGCTGTTCTCCGTAGCTGGCAAGAATATCGCCCGAGTCCTCCTAAACAGACTCCTCCTGAGGCGGAAAACTTCCTCCCAGAATCTCAATGTGGTTTTAGACCATCACGTGGCACCACTGACATGATCTTTGCTGCCAGCCAGATACAGAATAAGTGCAGAGAACAGCGTCGTGACCTGTACATGGCTTTCATCGACCTAACCAAGGCCTTCGACTGGGTCAACAGGGAAGCCCTCTGGTGGACCATCAGCCGTTTTGGCTGCCCACCAAAATTCATCGCCATTGTGAGGCAGCTCCGCGATGGCATGAACGACATTGCCCTGCACAACGGCACCCAGTCTGAGTTCTTCCCCATCCAAACAGGGGTTAAACAAGGGTGTGTACTAGCACCAACTCTCTTTTCCATCTTCTTGGCTGCCTTCCTTACTCGTGCCAATGCCAATTTTGCCGGCGGGGTGGACATCGAGTACCTGGTGAAGGGAGGTCTTTTCAACATAAGACGACTCCAGGAAAAAACAAAGGTGTCGGCAGCTTCCATTACCAAACTTCAGTTTGCAGACAACCTCACCCTTGTTGCTCACACTGAACACGACCTTCAGGAGATCCTAAACACCTATGTAGATACGTATGCGCACTTCGGCCTTGAGATGAATGTACGTAAGACTCAGATTCTCTTTCAATCTGCCCCTGGTTCAGACACACCTCCACCATCCATCCAGCTTAACGGTACTACCCTCTCTAATGTTACCCACTTTCGGTATCTCGGCTCCCACCTGTCCACCACAGCAGACATCAATGAAGAGATTCAGCACCGGATCAGATGTGCATCTCCCCGCACCGTCATGGAATATTCGTAATTGAGTTTTTCTTAAGATAAATATTTCCCCCCTAAAAGATAAATTCCTTTACTTTGTGGTTCTACTGTACTAGTGGGGGGGGGAGGGAAGTTACAAATATGTGCTTCAATTAACTTTACGTAAGGGTTTGGGGTGTACAATACATCCTGGGAAGAACATGAAGGCTGTTGTGTGTATTGTGACAAGCAAGTGAAGTCAGGTGTCTCTTACTCCTGTTGTTCGTGTTGATGGGTGTAACATTATCACCTGTTATACACGACACTCATAAAGGTTTTGAATCTGATAACATTGTGTAATCCGTGAGACAACACTGACAAAGGTCACAGTAGCCAGAGCTAAATGACTACGGTGTTCTCTTACAATAATCGATTATACAGATAATGGCAGGTCAAGTGAGATTTAATACAGTGGAACTGACCTAAATATTCAGTCTACAAATATTGACACCGTTGACAGCAACTGCACCATCCGTTGTCCTTTGCTACACAACTTACAATAACTGAAAATTTAAATTGTTACTCTACCGAAACATTTAATCAACAGTAAGAATGACTACGGCTCCACCTCCAACAACACCCATAAACAGTGTTCTATTATAAGGTAACGTTCATTAACCAAAGTAACATAACACTTAACACTGAAGCTAACAAACTCCCCATTACAGTCAACTAACAGTATTGTCACCAGTGCTAAACAATTTAAATCACTGGTAATCATTACTGCTGTTCCTTCGTTGACACTAAAATGTTATTACTGAACTTCAACAACTAAGATCTATTAATGCGTAACAAGGTTATTAATTACACTAGTCCAAGATAGAACTGTCTGTGTGATCCTCGACTATATACCTACCGACCGGTGTTCCAGTTCTAACCAACATGTTCCCATATACAACAGACCTATTGACAGAGCTACTAACCCATACTACTCTTTTGTTAGCAGCATTAATAACCTATATTGGACCTCTGATAACGTTCAAATTAGGCTTTATCTATTTTTAATATTCACCATAGCATGAAGTCCACTTGTGATAACATTCAACCCGAGCCTGAAGTAAACCTTTGATAGCATTCACCCTTTTGTGCTATGGTAGATTCGTGTCGATCACTTGAGTTCAATACTGATAACGCTATTGATACAATATTATCACTGGTGGTACAACACTGATTATACTAGTGGTACTATAACACAAGTGGTATAATAATGAGAACATTAGTGGTACAATACTGGTAACACCAGTGGTACAATACTGGTAACACCAGTGGTATAATAGTAGTGGTACAATAATAACATTAGTGGTACAATACTAGTAACACTAGTGGTACAATACTAGTAACACTAGTGGTACAATACTGGTAACACTAGTGGTACAATACTGGTAACACTAGTGGTACAATACTGGTAACACCAGTGGTATAATAGTAGTGGTACAATAATAACATTAGTGGTATAATACTAGTAACACTAGTGGTACAATACTGGTAACACTAGTGGTATAATACTAGTAACACTAGTGGTACAATACTGGTAACACTAGTGGTATAATACTAGTAACACTAGTGGTACAATACTGGTAACACTAGTGGTATAATAGTGATAACAGTAATGGTATAATAGTGATAACAGTAATGGTACAATAACACTAGTGGTACAACGCTGACAACATTCACATTGTCATTGTCACATTCAAAGACCAGGGGCGGTTTACACACACACACACCAACAAACACTACAACCATAACAACATTCATGTATACCAATTCTTCTTAACTGACACTGTTTTAGTAACTATTAACAGGTCATACTATACAGCCAATGGCTACCGACAACATCCACCGTAATACTATTTACACTTGACCACCTCAACAACTACAGTACATACGGGAAACATTATAGCATCAGTGAGTTAATTATCTCTCAATGGCGAAACTCACGTTTAATCATTACTAGTTAAGTGACAACAGAATAAGTAATCCTCTTTGAATGAAAATATTCGTGTTAGTCTTTACTAACGTCAGTACAAGTGATAATCAAGATATGAATGACGACAATGAAGCCAAACGCCAGTGTGTGTTTAAAAGAAATCGATGATCATTACAACAGTGTTCGCAGTTACCGTTTACAAATTAAAACAGCAGTAAAGGCCAATCCCTTTAAATTCAATGATGGTGTGTGTGTGTGTGGTATTATTTATTAGTTTTTGTTGTCGTTGTTGTTGTTTAAAACGTACTGTTATGCCATAACTTAGCAAATTGAATTACGTTAAATATGAATATGATAATGAGGACACATATGGCACAAGAAAAAACTTATTGACAACTCAGCACAACTAAGTCCTTAATATTTATCACTTAAATTTATGTTACTTTAATACACGACAAGCAATGTTAAATGCAAAAGTTACAAACACAAATAAGGACGAAATTGTGCATCATGGGTTCATCACAGCCCTCTTACTTTATCCCAACAGTTCAGGAGTGAAGGTTTGGAATTATACACGTCACAAAAAGTTAAATAAAATTTAATAATAAAAGTTTACCATAATAAGTGAGCAGGTTGCATCATGAATAAAGAATAAACATGATTCTTAATAAACCACTAATAAATGCACAGTAAATAAATCATAAACTGCTTTACCAAACTTCTATTGATTGCACTTTACACAAGATAAATAATAATAATGGAGCAGCGCTGACTTTTAATACTCAACTAAACCCGATTTGAAAAGGCATCCACCAGTGACAAACTCAAACTTCCTTCCACCTCCAAGGCCAGCCAATGACTGACATGGCTCCATACTCCAGGGAACTACAAACCTAACACTAATATTAAACAACTCCCACATTAAGCTGCAAAAATACCTACCTACAAACAGAAAAAAGTTTATGTATCAAGTAACAGCCCTGCTCACACATAATTATGCGAAATATTATATTTACATAAGTTGAGGGTAACATGCTTAAAAAAATATTTCACTGTGCACAGCGCAACACAGCCCTGTACATTACGCCATGCATAACAGTACTCACACACTATTACTACAAGATGAGGGTGTGATTTTCAGGGGGAAGAGAACAATTGATGGGGTATATTGTCTCTGATGCTCACCTACACCCTGACAATACTCATGACAACGATGATGCTTCTCTTGCAATATTCAAGCTAATCCATGTTGCAAAGTTAGAAATAATTACACTGACACTAAGTGACTGCCGCATCATACGCAGTTAGCAATATTAAAATATCTCCTTTACACACACTTAGAGTCGCACCACCAATCAGAGTATCCCTAATAGAAACACACAGACCACTGAGACATTACTGAAAATATCCAACAAAACCATTTCCCTACCAATGACAATACACATACTGACCCATAAGGAATCCCTCATCGTTTTATCGGGAATTCATCTTATGGTACAATGAAATACAGTTTGGGTAAGAACAACAATCACAAATAAACACTTGTTATATAGTAGTTAATAGAGTAACCCGTCTGGAAGCCATAATCTCTCTAATAGGGACTGAGGGTGTCGTGGCTGTGTGAGGTATTGTGGATTGGTGGCGGCTCTGCACGGATAACACCTGTGCCACCACTTACCACACCTGCGGGTTGTGTGGAAGTAACAAGTGTTCTCAGTTCTCATGGTAACTCCCAGGGATAATACTTGTACATTTGTCTTAAAACTGTTGTAGTATTAGGCACAACACGTCATATTTAACAACCTTTAGCTGTTAGTTCTGTATCGTAATTACAAACAAAAATAATTGTTTATTGCTGTGCTAAGGCTGCTATATAGTAACTGTGCTATAATTACATGCAGTATTCGGCAGATATGAACAATATACAATTATGTGTAATGGTGGTTTGTTGTAATTACACATTATATACCTGCTAACTGAGCTGTGGTGAGATTACATATTAAACTTACTGTGATTACATTTGGTAACTGTTGTACAGTGTTTCGTGATAATGCCGTATAGTGTAGGTACAGTCTGTCCTGGAACTGTGCCACCTCTCAGTAATGTTGTACAGGAAGTAACTGCTCTTCCATCAGATGTTCCAGCAGTAAAATAGTGTTTTGTGTTTTTCATTCATTATATTAAAACTTTATTCTGGAAAGCCTATTATAGTCTTATGACTCTTATGAGTTTGATCAAATTGGGCATTACTGTTATTTTTTTGTCTCCGGGATCCAGTTAATTTATCATAAGAGTTAATGAAGTTGAAATACTCTGTGTGAGGTTTAAGGTAAAACTGCCATAAGTTTCCTGTCTAAGCTCGCTTAGTTTTGCTTATATTAGAAATTCTCCTTTGTGCCCCCGTGCATCCGTCTAACTGTGGTTGAGAGTGGGTTCCTCTTCTCTTTATGAAGGAATGACTCTCGGGTTTGTTCCAGGTTATAAAATAAGTCTTTGCGCCCTACCTTCGGAGCCTGGGGGAGGGAGGGTAGTAGGTAGATCGACAAATCAGACTGAGTTAATTCTTATTTTCTCTTTCCATTCACTTATCCTCCAGTCTGTAACGGAGTCAAATCTTCAGAGGTGTTACTCTCTTTGTAACCTCTCTAGTGAGTCCCGTCATCCTTACAGAAGCTTTCACATGGATTTGGATTCAGACGTTCATTGATTTGCCATTACTTTTTTTTCTGATTGCTCTCTTATTAAGTTTAAGTTGTTTAACCCTGTTATGTGGGCTCATTTTAACTGCCTTGTAGAGGACCATCTCCATCTCCATCTTGAAGGAGAAGGGTGTGTGGCTCAGGTGAGGACTGATGGTTAGTCCTCACTGTTTAGAAGAGTTTACTTCATTAATAATCTACTTCACGTCTTACTTGGCCTCCTTTATTCCCTTCGTCACTGAACGGCCCCTGAGTCATAAACTAAGACGTGAAATATAAAACCCCATTCAGTGATCTCGGGGAAGGAACAAGTAACCTGGAATTCCTCCCTCCTCCACCGTAGCGGGGGGAGGGGGGGTGATAGGAGGACGTTTATATTAGCAGAAGAAATTAACGTGTAGAACTGTGGACCTCCAGTTGGTGGCTGAAGAGTTTGAGACAAGATTGAACCTCTTTCACGGTTTCGAATCAACAAGCGAATCTGGATTGAAACTTGCTTCATAAACCCTGGCTCGATAGAGCATGTAGTTGCATGGCAGCAATTTACACTGATCCAACATGACAGTTTACCTGGCAATAGAATGGAGAGTTATGGTCAGGGAATCTCCAGGCCATTTGTTGCTTCCTCTCAGCCATAAAATTGGATTTTATATTTGTATATGTTATTTATGTTTAACCGTTAGGAAAAAGAACGCATACAAACACACACAGTTACAGACATACACGCTTTGAATATTATTCAACAACTGTAGAGATTGATGAAGAAAAACTTTATTAACAATTCAAAATCAGTTGTTGCTCGAAGTGAGATATAGATAAAGATACTAATTAGTTATAAACATCAAATGTTAAAGTTCTGACACAAATGGAGGACCATCACCGCCAGACAAACTGAACACATTGTTATTGATGGAGAGACTATGATATTAGCAACAGATTAAACAGATAATAAAGCTCATCTCCGCCAGAGAACCTTCTAAAGCACACAGGTATTTGTCCCTACCAACTACTGCCTGTCGATTCAAATTCAGAATGACTCTTGTTTGTGGCAGATCTGTCGACACACTAGATAGTTTCACGTCTTCTGTTATCGCTCTGGAAGAGGTGTTTGACGGGACCCTAGGTAGATGTTATGTAATAGCTAATATGTGTACAGTGCATCTGATTTTATAATACGAAGACAAGGTGAGAGGCTGTTAACCCGTCCCAAGGAAATAATTATTTGTTTACCAACACTGGTCCTAAATGATAAGTCAGTATGTTCCTCCTCAGCGTTTTCAAGGATGGGTTCTAACAACAGAACACTCCCCACCCCTGCCTACGCCTTGTGTACATTTATGAAAGTTTTAGTCCCGGCAGCCACTAATACTGATGTCTGTGCCCTGGGGTTTCTGTCGTACACAAAATCAAGAATGTAACAGTCTCTTATGACAATCAGTTCCATTAAGGAGACCGATTGGTATTTTTATAAGATTAAACAAAACAAGCAGTGAACAAGTAATAATATATAATGGTTACAGTACCACGTCCAGGTGAGGTGGAGCACAGCGGCACTGACCCGCCCAGGAAGATCTGGAAAGAACAAAAAAACAAAAGACTCAACGGCGTTGAAAGTTGACCTTTAGCATTGCTCCCCACTCTGCTCCCCACAGCTGTATCTAAGGCATCATAATTTATCATGGGTTTCCAGCAATGATAAAGTGAATTTATAAGTAAATGATGCAAGTAAGTAAGTGTGAGTCATTGAAAGTAATGTATCAGTTAATAACTAAGGTCTTTAAAGACGTATTTTAGGTTAGTCAATACACTATAGTCATCAACAACAAAACATTGAGAGAGAAACGTACTGTATACCTCTCCAGTTAAGACACGCATGTGAACTAAACACACCAGGAAAGAGTAAGGAGAAACTTGGTCTACCACAAGAGGTTGGTGATGCCTTCAAACACTTGAAGAATGCGAATACATCATAAGAAACAGGCGAATTAAATACTGTAATAATGTAATAGAATGAAAAAAATACAGTACAGTCGCGTTTATTTTGTTTCATAAGATATTTCTCCATCTATAAAATATCATTCCATCACCATTTACATAACCTAAACATTTTACCGTCGTAGAAAAATTCCTCAGAGATTAATACGTTTGGAAGAAACTGTCCCAACCTCTATACCTGAAAAACTGGCCAGGCGAGAAAAAATGTCTGTCATTAATATTTACTTAAACAAATAAGAGAAATTCCACAGCGGCCACAGCTCCCGGGGAACAGTTGGGGCGCCGTAAAACTCTAAATTCCGCAGCAGCAATATCACTTCTGTCGTATGAGGTGTGTGTGTGTGTGTGTGTGTGTGTGTGTGTGTACAGGGGAGGCGTGTGGGTGGAGGAAGGGAAGGACGAGGGAGGGGCAAGATGAGGGAAAGCAGAGACAGGGAGGGGAGGGCAGAACTGAGAGGGCTGGGATGGAGAAAGAAGGGGAGAGGCAGGACGAGAGAGAGCAGGTACGGAGAGGAGCAAAATATGGAGAGGGCTAAAGTGGTTAGTGGTGGACGGCCAGTGGTGTAATATAAAGGCTGAACATTGTGGCTGAGCAGAGATGAAACTCAGGTACACACACTGATGTTATGGCTGTGTTGGTGGTTCATGGTAGTGTTATGGTAGTGGTTCATGATGGTGTTGTGGTGGTGGTTCATGGTAGTGTTATGGTAGTGGCTCATAATGGTGTTATGGTGGTGGCTCATGGTGGTGTTGTGGTTCATGGTGATGTTATGGTGGTGGTTGGTTATGATGGTGGTACTATGGTAAAGGAAGTAGTTTATAGTGGTGTTATAGTGGTGGTTCATGGTGGTATTATGGTAATGGTTGATGATTATGTTATAGTAGTGGTTCATGGTGATGTTATGGTTAAGGAAGTAGTTCATAGTGGTGTTATGGTGGTGGTTCATGGTGGTGATTGATGGTGGAGTTATGGTAGTGGTTCATGGTGGTGATTGATGGTGGAGTTATGGTAGTGGTTCATGGTGGTGTTATAGTAGTGGTTCATGGTGATGTTATGGTTAAGGAAGTAGTTCATAGTGGTGTTATGGTGGTGGTTCATGGTGGTGTTATGGTGGTGATTCATAGCAGTGTTATAGATATTGGTTTTATAGTGGTGGTTCATGGTAGTGTTATGGTGTGGTGGTTCATGGTGGTGTTATGGTGGTGGTTCATGGTAGTGTTATGGTGATGGTTCAAGGTGGTGCTATGGTGGTGGTTCATGGTGGTGTTATGGTGGTGGTTCATGGTGGTGTTATGGTGGTGGTTCATGGTGGTGTTATGGTAGTGGTTCATGGTGGTGTTATGGTGGTGGTTCATGGTGGTGTTATGGTAGTGGTTCATGGCAGTGTTATGGTGGTTTTATGGTGGTGGTTCATGGTAGTGTTATGGTGGTGGTTCATGGTGATGTTATGGTTGTAACGGCACCATTTGCATTATATAAATATTCACCCAAATGTATAATACAAATTTTTTCACTAAGTTATTCAACAATGACTCAGTAGTTGTTCATGTTATACACGCTGAGTCTGTAGCTTTCTCAGGAGTCGAGCGAGGTAAAACTTACTAATCACAGCAGCCTGCCTACCGGCTTCCCTTCTCACGGTCAGAGAGGCCAGACTCCTACCACTAGTTAACGTGTGAACACCTCACTTAAGTGTTCCCAGATATAAGTGCACTCAAGACACTAACCTGGAGAGAATTCACAATACATTCTCTCCTAAACTCAGGACTGTGTATATAGATTGACGCTTCAACAATAAAGAAAGACCAGAAGAAGTGTTTCTGTCAGCTCTGCCACTTTAAGAGTTCCAGAACTACTTTAAAATATTTGTGTGTGATATAAAAACAGCTATCACATGATAATGGAAGTGGTTCATGGTGGTGGTGGTTCATACTAATGTTATGGTAAAAGAAGTGGTTCATGGTGGTGTTATTATGGTTGTGGTGGTGGTTCTTGATGGTGCTATGGTGGTGGTTAATGGTGGCGTTATGTTAAAAAAAGTGATTCATAGTGTTGTGGTGATGGTTCATGGTAATGTTATGGTAAAGGAATTGATTCATGGTGTTGTGGTGATGGTTCATGGTAATGTTATGGTAAAGTAAGTGATTCATGGTGTTGTGGTGATGGTTTATGGTAATGTTATGGTAAAGTAAGTGATTCATGGTGTTGTGGTGATGGTTCATGGTAATGTTATGGTAAATTAAGTGGTTCATGGTGCAGTAAGGATACAACAAAATATAAGCAAACGGAAGGTACCTCTACCTAAGACACCACAGTACCGTCTCTAAACCTTTATACCCCACAGACACACATACTATATTTATACATTAATGAGCTAAGAAATAAAGAGACGGACAACATTTCCTGGCAGCATCTGTCATGGATTTTATTCTAGAGAATCATCTTAATAAAACAGTCAAATTTACGTGATAAAATACGAATATGATAAAGAGCTTTTTATTATGTAAGCAAGCAGGTCGGCTGTGTTGCGTGTAGCCGGGAGTCAGACCAGGCAGGAAAATAACAGTTATTTTGGTTATGTTGTCTGTGTTAAGAACTCAAGGTTTCATCTGAATGTGAAGTTTTGCCAAACAGTGATATTATTTTATTGCTACTACTAAATGGAAATTAATCCCTTGTGTGATGACATCCTTTATCATTATACGATAACCAAATTATACCTAAAGTAGTTTAGGTAAGGTTGTGGATGAAGCTATACATCTACGTGTATTATGGCTATCTACCTGAACGTCGACGGCCAGTGACAAGTTGCCAAGAAAGAAATACAATGAAGTTATCGATATATTGCAAGTGTCTCTTGATGCATCACCAGATTAATATTAGTCTCCTAAAAGAACTCACAGCCGACGGGACGTAATGTTAGGATGTAGTAAAGTGATGTTAGGACGTAATAAAGTGATGTTAGGACGTAATAAAGTGATGTTAGGATGTGGTAAAGTGATGTTAGGATGTAGTAAAGTGATGTTAGGATGTAATAAGGTGATGTTAGAATAATAAAGTGATGTTAGGATGTGGTAAAGTGATGTTAGGACGTAATAAAGTGATGTTAGGATGTAATAAAGTG
>NW_024730395.1:2500-7370 GCF_018991925.1 Homarus americanus
GCGAACTCTCAAAGAGAACGCCCACACCGCGTCTGACCGTGGGAGAGGGTGGAGGAGCGCGTGAGGAAGAGCACGGCGTCACCCAAGCATTCTCATCTCTCTGCCTGCACCACTACATGGTAGACTGCGGGCCCAGGCGCACTCATCAATTTAGGTTCCACTGCAATGCATGCCAAGCACTCTTTTCGAGGTGATAGACGAAATTCCGGCGGGGCTTACTTAAAAGATATCCGACCGGTTTCGTTTCCTCTTCGTGGGATGGAGTGCCTCTTAGAACATGTGCAGCATCAGCCATGAGCGGCCGACGGCCATTCGTGTCTCTGTGGACAGCAGGCAAAAGAGCGCCGCCTCCAGTTGTTGCGGGCGGCTGTCGCTGTTGTCGTTGAATAATGAGTCGCCAAGTCCATGGACTTGCAGTGATAAACTTTGCTTGTTTTTAAGGGGCACTTCGCGCCAAGCGCGGCGATTAAACCAAAGCGGGCTTCGGTTGGGGTTACCCTCGTGTCGAGGAGACAGGTCAGCAGGCACCGAACTCGCAGCAACGGTGATGTATATTTCATTTCGTAGAAGTGGCGATAATGCCGCTGGCTGCCGCCGCCGCATGTCGTTCAACTTGTCGATGTATCTGGTATTCTTGATTTCTACATGCAAACACATACGGTTGCCGATCTTCATCGACAGGCGAGTGATCCCGTTAAGAGTTGTGTATTTGCCATTTGGTCTTTTTGCGACTAACCATCACAGGTCGAGTCTCAATGAAAGGGTTTGACAGACATAGCCCAAGTTTGTGGTTTGGGTTTGGCCGGACGACTTGTTGTTGTTTTTTGACACTTGAATTTCACTCTTTTTGGGTCAAGAGGCTTATTCGCCGGTAGTAAGGAACGGGCGGGCAGCCGTCCAAAGCCCCGTCCGTCCTCCTCCTCCGGTCTTCGCGCTCTCGCCCGAGTGTGGTCCACCTACAGCGTGGTGGTACCTATTTTTGGTGCGGGGGCCGGGATTGTCCTCTTTCGCTGCTGGAGTTGCCAGAGCAGAGCCCGAGACCGCCCAAATCAGGAGAGTAGTAGTAGTTTTAAGAGCGCCCCGTTCTCTTTCTCTCTGTTAATGATCCTTCCGCAGGTTCACCTACGGAAACCTTGTTACGACTTTTACTTCCTCTAAATGATCAAGTTTGAACATCTTTCCGTCAGCTCGAGGCGACGACCCCAGAAAACCCTCGCGGGCAACGGGGCCGACAATCCAAGAGCGCCAGTCCGAAGGCCTCACTAAATCATTCAATCGGTAGTAGCGACGGGCGGTGTGTACAAAGGGCAGGGACGTAGTCAGCGCAAGCTGATGACTTGCACTTACTGGGAATTCCTCGTTCATGGGAAACAATTGCAAGCCCCTATCCGAAAGGCTTTGAACGGGTTACCCGCTCCTCGGAGGAAAACTCGTTGATCCCTTCGGTGTGGCGCCGCGTCCATTAGAACATCTAAGAACTCACCAGACCTGTTATTGCTCAATCTCGTGCGGCTAGAATTGCCGCTTATCCCTCTAAGAAGAATTTGCGAACTGGACACCATTTTCTGGAGATCCGTCGACTACTTAGTAGGCCAGAGTCTCGTTCGTTATCGGAATTAACCAGACAAATCGCTCCACCAACTAAGAACGGCCATGCACCACCACCCACCGAATCGAGAAAGAGCTCTCAATCTGTCAATCCTTCCGGTGTCTGGGCCTGGTGAGGTTTCCCGTGTTGAGTCAAATTAAGCCGCAGGCTCCACTCCTGGTGGTGCCCTTCCGTCAATTCCTTTAAGTTTCAGCTTTGCAACCATACTTCCCCCGGAACCCAAAGACTTTGGTTTCCCGGAAGCTGCCCGCCGGGTCATGGGAATAACGCCGGCGGATCGCTAGTTAGCATCGTTTATGGTTAGAACTAGGGCGGTATCTGATCGCCTTCGAACCTCAACTTTGGTCTTGATTAATGAAAACATCATGGCAAATGCTTTCGCAGTAGTTAAGTCTTCACGACGGTCCAAAATTTCACCTCTAGCGTCGCAATCTGAATACCCCGCCTGTTCGATTAGTCATTACCTCCTGGTTCAAAAAACCAACAAAATGGGAACCGGGTCCTATTCCATTATTCCATGCATCACCATTCGGGCCATTCAAATAACCTGCTCTGAGCACTCTAATTTTCAAAGTAAACTCTCCGGCCACTCCGGGACACTCGACAAGAGCATCCGTGCGAGCCGGCAGAGACGCTGTTAAAGGCGTGACAGTAAACACCGGGCGGTGCACCGTCAGTCGGAACTGAGATCAACTACGGCTTTTTAACCGCAACAACTGTGCTCGCGCTGTGGGCGCTGGAATTACCGCGGCTGCTGGCACCAAGACTTGCCTCAATGGATACTCGTTAAAGAGTTCGGTCTTGCTCATTCCGATTGCGAGGCCTCGGATGAGACTCGCATCGTTATTTTTCGTCACTACCTCCCCGTGCCGGGAGTGGGTAATTTGCGTGCCTGCTGCCTTCCTTAGATGTGGTAGCCGTATCTCAGGCTCCCTCTCCGGAATCGAACCCTGATTCCCCGTTACCCGTTATAGCCATTGTATGCGCATAACCTACAATCGAAATCTGATAAGGCAGACACTTGAAAGAAGCGGCGCCAGTGCGGAGACCGTGCGCTCAGCCCGAAGTTATTCAGATTCACCACAGGTGGGTTACGGACCGGGGCCCGACCAGTTTTGAACTAATAAAAGCGCTCTTCCCTTGCGGTCAGAGACCAATTGCATGTATTAGCTCTAGAATTGCCACAGTTATCCAAGTAAGTGGGTTTACAGATCCAATGAAACATAGCTGATTTAATGAGCCATTCGCGGTTTCGCCTTAAATCGGCTTGTACTTACACATGCATGGCTTAATCTTTGAGACAAGCATATGACTACTGGCAGGATCAACCAGGTAGCTGCTGCTGTTGGCGGCGCCTATCACGGCAGCCAAAATAGTGAGATTGAGAGAGAGGCAGAAGACATTGGGCGAGGGACCGCACGTTGGCCTTAGAGAAATAGCAAACCAGATGATCAGATCTAACTGCACCTTCTCTTGCTATCCTCGGCGCCGGCAGCGCCACCGTGTGTGCCAATCTCCTCCCTTATCCGCTCCTCTTTGCCCCAGCTCCAGCGAGGCAGCCGACATTGGGCGAGGGACCGCACGTTGGCGAATCTCCTCCCTTATCCGCTCCTCTTCTCTTTGCCCCAGCGAGGCAGAAGCCATTGGGCGAGGGACCGCACGTTGGCCTTAGAGAAATAGCAAACCAGATGATCAGATCAAACTGCACCTTCTCTCGCTATCCTCGGCGCCGGCAGCGCCACCGCGTGTGCCAATCTCCTCCCTTATCCTCTCCTCTTCTCTTTGCCCCAGCGAGGCAGCCGACATTGGGCGAGGGACCGCACGTTGGCCTTAGAGAAATAGCAAACCAGATGATCAGATCAAACTGCACCTTCTCTTGCTATCCTCGGCGCCGGCAGCGCCACCGTGTGTGCCAATCTCCTCCCTTATCCGCTCCTCTCCTCTTTACCCAGCTCCAGCGAGGCAGCCGACATTGGGCGAGGGACCGCACGTTGGCCAATCTCCTCCCTTATCGGCTCCTCTTCTCTTCTCTTTGCCCCAGCGAGGCATAAGACATTGGGCGAGGGACCGCACATTGGCCCATCTCCTCCTCTCTCTCTTTCTCTTACTGTTTGTGGGGACGTGGGCTCATGAGCGCCATCGTCGCCCAATATTGGTTAGGTTGTGTATTTCACAGGTGGGAACCGCCATCATCGTTGTTAGGTGATGGGGTAACCCAACGTGTGCTTTGACGAGTTTTGGCTGCTAAACTCTCTTTTTAGTATACTCGGCTCCCAGACTGCGCCCTGGTCGTGTTGAACCATGAGCGTTGTCTATGCACATTAAAGGTAGCCGTTTGCGCGTGGAATAGTGCAATGAATCTCGGTCAAGAGACGGTTGGGCGCTGCATTGAAGGCCGGCACAGACGCGAAGACGGGGTGATCAGCCAACGCAAGTCCGCTAAGTTGGGCAGACAGCAAGGCGAAGGGGAGCCCCGTTCCGGACTGAAAGGCCGCAGCATATGCTGTGACGAAACTAGTAGGGTGGCGACGTGTGCGCCGAGAGAGAGAGACCTGGCAAGTGTAATTGATAGAGCGCGAGCCTACTCGCCATAAGCCCGCTCCACTGCCATTCCTCTGATCCAATGAGACTAAAATCTCTCTCTCTCTCTCTCCTTCTGCTCCAGCCATTGCAGGGCATGGAAGCGACGGCAATTTTGGTTGTTGTTTTTGAATGCCGCGCTTTGCTTCGCAGAGGCGCCGAAGCGCTCCGCTGGGGGGCGGAAGATATTTCACACCGAATATGTGTGTGAAGGCACCCTCTCCCCTTAATATAGTGAAATAGTGCAATCCAGCATACAAGGTCGGACGATAGGACATTCACCGTACCGCACCTCGAGAGTGGATGTTGGGTAAGGTTAAAACCGGACTGTTCGCAGACAGCCGAATAACCCGGGTCCGGACTAATTGGTGGATGCAACATCATGATGATGCTGCTGCTGCTGTCGCGGAAACCGCAGTGGCGACGTGAGAGAGTAATAATGTTCAATAGGGAGAGCGACCTGGCTAGTGTAATTGATAGATCGCGAGCCTACTCGCCATTAGCCCGCTCCACTGCCATTCCTCTGACCCAATGAGACTATTCTCTCTCTCGCTCTCCTTCTGCTCCAGCCATTGCAGGGCAGGGAGAGGAAATCGACAGCAATTTTGGTTGTTGTTTTTGAACGCCGCGTTTTGCTTCGCAGAGGCGCCGAAGCGCTCCGCTGGGGGGCGGAAGATATTT
>NW_024730396.1:0-2500 GCF_018991925.1 Homarus americanus
CTCCTAACACTCTACTCCCAGCACTCTACTCCTAACACTCTACTCCCAGCTCTCTACTCCAAACATGAGAGGGCTCAATATTTGACCCTCCCCCCTGAATCATTCGCTGAACTTTAGAACCAAAGGTTTGGGGATCATGGGCGTTCATTGAAAATAAGTCTTGGTTGTTAAGCACATCTCTCTTCAAGTAATTTGGAAAACTATTCTGAATAGCATTTTTCCGCATGTTGTGTTGAACACTACTTTGGAATTCGTTTGTTTTAGTAAAACAAAAGGTAGGATATACCTTAATAAATGAAAGTACATCTTATAGATTGGACTCATCAATCCTGCGTGAATTTTCTGAGCAGACTCTAAATGGTCTTCAAGAGCAGCATTTTGAAAATATAAAACAAGAACTTTCCATAACTCCAAAATTCTGTCTCCCACACATTACAAAGACAACCATCGTGTTTGGCTGGGGTGTAAAATTTTGTATGGCTCTATATTCGTGAGTTCTTGAAATTGTTTGAATTCATTTAAACGTTTTGAGCTATTGCAGAGATAATTGTAGAGATCTCTGCATAAGTCTTATACTACTTTAGGTAACTTCAAGCAAGCGTATGAGCAACAGGCCTGGCATTTGACATTATTAGGGACCTGCCACTCTTTGCCATAAACAGATAAAATGTACCGGGAACTTTTCCCCCACACACTCATCATTCTCTCACTTTATGTAACTTGACAGAACCTATGACCCTTCAGGCTTTTACGCCCTTAATGTACGAGTCATAAAGGCAAGTATGAACTTTTCATACTTCCCTGTTGGGCGCTGTAAACGCTTCTGCGCCTCACCTTGCACAGGATGTAAGGGGGTGCCCAATAAACTAGCCCCCTCGGGGGCAAATCTGAAATCTGAACCGTATGAGCAACAAAGATGCAATGAATAACAGACGCAACCAATAACAAACAGATTAGGTGAAACCTGTTGGAGTTTTGATTTCAGACCATTATAATTACATATCATCACCGCTGCATTGTCAGCAGCAAAACGCATCAGACACATCAATTAACTGCAGGAAAATGTCCTTTACAGATTATGTATTATTATCCAGTTGACACATCTGTGCTTTCATCAACTAATAGGGAAAATCTTTGTGTCCTAAGTTTATCTACAATTATATCTAAGCTTTCCTTGTCTATACAATTTACAACCAGACCTCTAGATGCAGTCCGGCCAGAATGTATATTTGTAGGAATTTTTTAGTCTAAAGTTGCTTTCGCTGCAGTCTTTGTTAAATGATACATCAAACTGAATGGGACATTATGGTCACAAATAAGTTTTAGCCATAATAATCTACCCTTTTTACACCTTTTCTTCAATGAGAAACCTTTACCTTTCTGCTCTCTTATATCAGTAGATGGTGTTACTACAGAAGCTCTTGTCTTATAAGTTGACTGCAGATGCCTAAAAAGATGTGATACACTACCTTCAATAATTTTAGAGCAAACAAAACAAAACGTCTTATCCCCATGACTTTCAAAGCATCTTAATTTGGAATCTTTGTTCCAATCTTGTTTGAATTTTCTGGAATCATGCTTTTGGCTTTTCACTGGATGCTTCTCGGATTCTTGTTTTGATGCTGAAGACTGGTTTATGGAACTCCTTCTATTTTTACCCATCTGCTTACCCAGAGACTCTGAAATACTTGAACACACACACACACACACACACATACACACGTATGTATATATATATATATATATATATATATATATATATATATATATATATATATATATATATATATATATATATATATATATATATATATATATATATATATATATATATATATATATATATATACGCGAAGTTCCCAAGCGCTTTCGTGTAATTCACATCTTCAGGGGTGAGTACAGACTAGAGAGAGTAATACAAATCAAGGTGTATATATACAGAGGAGGGTGAGACCAGGTCCACAATGGTCAGGTATTAGGTAATGACCTTACTAATCTTCAAATAGCACACAACGGTTGGTGGTCAGGTCAGACGGTCAAGTGACCCGGCCTTCTCACCTGATCACAAATCTTCTTAATTTCAAAATTGTCCAGCTTGTACAAGCCGTTACTCAAATTCATGTTGAATGCTTCGGTATGTTTAATAAGACTAGATTCTATGATGTTCCTACTATCAATTGAATTACATGGTAATATTGAGGAGGCATTATCCCAGTCAATGCAATGCTTGTTATCCCTCAAATGAACAAACAGAGCATTGGATTCCTGGCCTGTCATAACACTGTATTTGTGTTGTTTAATTCTAGTTGCAAGATCTTTACCTGTCTGGCCTAAGTAAAACATATTACATTCCTTGCAAGGAACTTTATAAATGCAGCCAATTGTGTTGTTGGGGAAGTTCTTGATTAACATTTGTTTAACAGTGCATGAGTTTTTAAATGCCACATTGACGTTCCAGGTTTTTAGCTGTGCAGGAATGTGTGAGAAATTTTTGTGAAAT
>NW_024730396.1:7500-11554 GCF_018991925.1 Homarus americanus
ATATATATTTAATAACTCTTAATTGGACATCTTAAAACACATTTATATAAGTATTTTAATTCTAGATAATAGCTTTGCACATCGGCTAAAATGTAATAAAAAATATTGAAGAAATTCAATCATCAATATAAAAAATAATGGAAAATATTTAAAAAAAAATCCTTTTGTTACTATTAATATTAATAATAATTGATAATGATTAGTATTAATTGTTATTACAAATTATTAATAATTACAAGAAAGAAGATTTATCATCTAATCAAGCTGTAATTACTACATAAAAGGGCGACTTTAAAGGAGCTGGTTATTGGTGGAAACAAACATTCAGTTTTTCAACACCAATAGCCAGCTCCTGTAAGGTGGTGCTACCTTGCCATCATTTAAGAGACTAACACTGTTACACGTGTCTCTGTTATTAATATAATGTGTCCTTGAAAGTGGGATCAACTGTACAGAATTCAGTATGATTGATTTAGGATCTGAACATAGTCTACCAGTGGTCAATATACTATATTTTTCAGATATTAAAGTTCATCATCTGAACCTTCCGAGTCTATATCTTGTTCAGCAACTACTGTTTCTGGGGTAGTGGTTGAATTCTGACACACTGAACATGAACACAAGTCAGTGCAAGGAAGCTTGTTATGGAGACATGTGCATCTTCCTTGTGCACATTTTGTTTTCTCACATGAACAATGCACAAGTTCCATTACACTAAATGGTGCTGGGGGAAAAGTCATCCAATCGACTACCAATTTTTTGTTTTCAATTTTCCAACCATTACTTTCAGGTGGCGGTATTTCAGGATTTTGAACTAGACATCGCTTATATATTGCTGCCTGATAATTGGCCCACTGTATGTGCTTCAGAAGGGAATCCTTATTCGGGGGTAACCTACATTCTCCATATCTGCCAGACTTTAACATTTTCACCCGTGATTCATTTACATCACAGCAATCCTTTTGTCCATATAGCTCGTATATATATGCCTCCAGCTCATCAGATAGAGTCTGAGAAACCTCAAATACATTTCCAAGTTGTGCTAATGCTGCACAGTGAGCAGGTTTTGATATCATGATTTTGGCAGAGTTCTTTTTTCCTATTCCACGCTAACAGTCACAACCGGTCACAATGAAAGAAGGCTTCACACACTTCTCCACCAAAATGGCCAAATATTTGGCATAGAGCAATTGTGCGCATATTATCTCCTTTACCAGTATGGAAGTACAACTCCGCATCAATGTCCATACAGAATGCTACAGCGACCACAAGTACATCAGTATCTGGGCTGTTTATAACTGTGTCCACTAGTATTGGCAGCATGAACACTGTGTAAGAGCAGCCAGCTTCCTCTTGGGTTGTATACAATGCTGGAATTGGTTTGACTTCAACAGCAGTCTTTATATCATTCACACGAATCAGATCACACTCATCCCTGTGATATCAAACAGAGAGACCAGTCAAGTACTCAACATATACAATCCAAGATCTATATCACTATAGCCTGCTCTATGTACCTACCTAATTCAGAGATATGAGCTAGCCTTTCATCATGTTTCTTTCGTACTCTGTCTATCTTCGTTTTATCTGTAAACCGCATGTAGAACTTGCGGTGATATCCGACGATTTCTACCTCGGGGATTTTAGCGTGCAACGCTTCAAAGCTCTGTACAAGCTCTAGTTCATAGCGATTTATGGAATCCTTGGCAACTTCGGATTCCCTGATGTCTAGGTATTTCCATAAATGCGCACTTGAGACAAATTTTCGCCAACTAGCCTCAGAAAAACTAATAATATTGTCCCGTCTTGTAGAATCAACAACGTACATGGAGCACGCCACGTTTATCTATATTGGTGAGAGACGGCGATCATGATTGGCCGTGAACCAGCCCTTATGAGACACGCCGTTTCATTGGTGGCCAGTGTTCTGCCGTGACGTCACTATGTACAGCTTTCTATCCACATTTTCTGAGAATTTTCAAACAAAATTATCAACTAACGTGGAACTTTTGAGACTAGGAACATTCATATTCGTGATTAGCAACATCTAATTTACAAGGAAAAATTCATTTGAAGTAATTCCTTGACGGGTACTACGGAATTGAATGATATCGAGCCTCGGCCCGTGGTCTATAGAGTAGATTGTGCTTCTTTATAATACTATAAGTAATAAGTTCCATGTTGTAATAATTGGTGCCAGGGAACATGTTTACAGGATAACTAAAAGTTATATTCACCCTTGTCACCAGATGGCTTTACTGTCACAACTGTCAGGTCATTAGTAGAAGCCGACAATTGATACCAACTGCAACTTTCTCTTTCACGAGAATTTCATGAAAATGTGATAAATTTGATAGAGTAAATGTATTGAGGGCCAATAAGCCATTGTTGTGATGACTTAGCGAAGGTCTCCACCGGTGGTCTTATGAGTCTTTTGTTATAAAGTAAATATTGTAACATTTGTTTCATTACTTTCCTCTGACTACGCAAGTTATTATGTAAACTGATAAAAAACAATGTTCATTCATCAAACGAGAGTGACAGTGTTGTAACTATTTCAGCCAAACTATTATAATTTATCCTCTTCACCACTCGTTAGCTGCTGGGGCGGTCTGTCACGTCTGTTAGTGACCACTGGGCATGTACTGGCTCTCTGTTACACACCTGAGCACAAGAGTCAACACACACCTGAGCACAAGAGTCAACACACAAGAAAGACATAATGAGCTGTTAGAGGGAAGTAGACTGAGTGAGGCGAGGCTGTACAGGGCTGGTCACGTCTCGCTACACAATGTAATATTTACTCCTTTCTTTTTAAACGTGGAGCATGAGAGATATTTTATGTTCGAGTGGAGGAACGTTTATACGCTAATGTTTGGGTTTGGTTTGGTTTACATTATTCAAAAACTAAAGTAGATCTGTTGGTAATTATTAGGTGCACATCTTGAGAGAAATAAAGACACACATATCCCTCAGTACACCAGGCGTTACCTTGTTATTGTGTCTAATAATGACATTATTCACCTGGACGACTCACAGGTAAACCTCCCGGAGGACTAATTAGTCTTGTATGTTTTCATCTGTAAGTCTTCTTTGTTTCACCTTTCATTTATTAAGCTAAAAACACCCAAAACAATTACTGTGGCACCATCCCGACGCTACAACACTGGACACGATCAAACCTTCCAATGATCCCCAAGAGGAAAAAATACCCAACATATTTTAATACAATTGAGACATAATTGTTGTCACGGTGAGGAGAGGAGTGGGAGGGAGAGATGAAACTAAAGTCTTCTTGTCTACCGAGAAAATCCCAACTATTAACATGTGTTTATATACTCACTTGAGAAGTCATAAGAAAACTGTAATAATAAGAAAAGGAAAATGTTGATGATAAATAAACACAACAGCCGCTTGTTGTTGTGGGTTATAAACACAACCATCAAACAATCAGTTATAATCACATTCAGGTAATATACGCCTTTAATTGTGATATCGTCGTTAGGTTCATTATAACCGTAAGATACTGATAATGGAGAGTTAGGGGTTAAGGAGGCGTTGTTACCGAGAGCCATGCCGCTCTTAGCTGAGATCAAGAAGGAAAAAACGAACAGCAAAAATGACATTGTTACTAATACACTCTTAGAGGCTGGCCAGGACGGGACGGCTGCATCTAAGGTAAAGACGAACTACTGTACAGTGTAGATGGGTCCTTGTTGAGCGGATGACTCACAGGTGGATTCATTATTATTTACATTATTCAACTGGAATAATGTAGGACCGGGTACTGTCTGAGTGTGGATTTGTAGGTCAGATGTTATTCCGGTGTATTAGTATTGATATCGTTTAGTGTAAAGTTTAAAGATAATAAATAATTGGAGGTTGAACCAAAAATTTACCTATACGAATAAATATGACTTTGTTTATTATCAACAGGAAGGAAGTGATCATCTCTGTATAGTATCAATTAACACATTACTTCTACTCTCCTGCAGCAGTAAGTAAGGTGTTTAAGATATTATCTACAGGAGGGAAGTGAGGGAGGTGTAGGACC
>NW_024730397.1:0-23831 GCF_018991925.1 Homarus americanus
ACATAAACTAACCAACACACACACACACACACACACCCATAAACCAACCAACACACACACACACACACCCATAAACCAACCAACACACACACACACACACCCACAACCAACCAACACACACACACACACACCCATAAACCAACACACACACAAACATAAACCAACCACACACACACACACACACACACCCATAAACAACCAACACACACACACACACACCCATAACAAACCAACCACAACACACACACACCCTAAACTAACCAACACACACACACACACACACCCATAAACCAACCAACACACACACACACACACACACACACACCCATAAACTAACCAACACACACACACACACACCCAAACCAACCAACACACACACACACACACACCCATAAACCAACCAACACACACACACACCCATAAACCAACACACACACACACAAACATAACTAACCACACACACACACACACACACACACCCATAAACCAACCAACACACACACACACACACACCCATAAACCAACCAACACACACACACACACACACACCCATAAACTAACCAACACACACACACACACACCCATAAACTAACCAACACACACACACACAAACATAAACCAACCAACACACACACACACACACCCATAAACTAACCACAACACACACACACACACCCATAAACCAACCACACACACACACACACACATAACCAACCAACACACACACACACACACCCATAAACCAACCAACACACACACACACACACACACACACACCCATAAACCAACTAACACACACACACACACACCCATAAACCAACCAACACACACACACACACACACCCATAAACTAAACCAACACACACACCCAAAACACAAACAAACACACAAACATAAACTAGTAACCAACACACACACACACACACACCCATAAACCAACCAACACACACACACACACACACCCATAACCAACCACAACACACACACACACACACCCATAAACCAACCAACACACACACACAAACATAAACCAACCAACACACACACACACACACCCATAAACCAACCAACACACACACACACACACAATACTCCCATAAACCAACACACACACACACACACACACACACATAAACTAACACACACACACACACCCATAAACTAACACACACACACACACACACCCATAAACTAACCAACACACACACACAAACACACACACCCATAAACTAACACACACACACACACACCATAAACTAACCAACACACACACACACACACAACATAAACTAACCAACACACACACACACACCATAAACTAACCAACACACACACACCCATAACTATATACACACACACACACCATAACACACACACACCATAAACCTTCCGCCAACACACACACACACACACCCATAAACTATATACACACACACACACCCATAAACCATCAACACACCCATAAACTAACCAACACACACACACACACACACCCATAAACTAACACACACACACACACACACCTATAAACTAACCAACACACACACACACACACACACACCCATAAACTAACCAACACACACACACACACCGCAAACTAACACACACACACACACACCCACTAAACTAACCAACACACACACACACACACCCATAAAATAACCAACACACACACACACACACACCCATAGAAGCTAACACACACACACACACACCGCAAACTAATAACACACACACCGCCGACTAACCAGCACACACACACACACCCATAAACTAACCAACACACACACACACACCCATAAAACTAACCAACACACACACACACACACACTGACAACCAACACACACACACACACCCATAAACTAACCAGCACACACACACACACAAACATAAACTAACCAACACACACACACACACACACTATAAACTAACACACACACACACACACCGCAAACTAATAACACACACACACACACACACCGCAAATAATAGCACACACACACACACACACACACCCATAAACTAACACACACACACACACACACACCCGCCAAACTAATAACACACACACACACACACACCCATAAACTAACACACACACACACACACACCATAAACTAATAGCACACACACACACCCACATAAACTAACACACACACACACACACACCCATAAACTAACCCAACACACACACACACACACACACCCATAAACTAACCAACACACACACACACACACACACCATAAACTAACACACACACACACACACCCATAAACTAACCAACACACACACACACACACACCCTGTAAACTAACCAACACACACACACACGCACCCATAAACTAACCCAACACACACACACACCCACCGAAAGTCCAAGACGTACCTGGCGCTCCTCAGAGCAGCGGTGTATTGGCCCTGCAACTCCCTCCCTGAACTACTCCCACCGGAATATCAACAAGTTCACGCCAGGATTACTTTTTCTGTTTAGGAAGAAATGGGCCAGTGTTAAACAGGGTGAACAGTGATGAACAATTAGCAAGTCAGTGAGAACAACTCAGTAACAGTGGTACCCAAGTTGACCTTTCACAGTGAGGTCCCAAGGTACTGCCCCAGTGATAGCGGCGTGAGACCCAACTACCAGCGATGTGTTAATCAGGTCGATAGGAGGCCTGGAACCACACCTCACTCATATAACACCATCTGTGGAGGGAATTGCACTACACCATTAGGGCCTCATAGCTTACCATATGTGAGGTTACTACACCACATTGAGGCCCCTCACAACACCATCTGTGAGGGAATTACTACCGTGGGGCCCCTCATAACACCATCTGTGGGGAATTACTACCACATTAGGCCCCTCATAACACCATCTGTGAGGGGAATTACTACACCACGTGGAGCCCTCATAACACCATCTGTGGGGAATTACTACACGTAGGGGCCTCTGCTGCATCTCTTGGGGAATTACTACACCACGACAGGGGCCCCTCATAACACCATCTGTGAAGTGCACTACACCACGTGAGACCCCTCATAACACCATCTGTGGGGAATTACTACACCACGTGAGGCCCTCATAACACCACTCTATTGAGACTACTACACCACGTGGTCCCTCTAACACCGCTCCTGGGAGGAGTTACTACACTACGTTTTGCTGTTCAACACCTACAATCTGTACTTCGCATGTTCGCTTTACCTTTCCTCTAATGAAGCTTTTTCATTAAACCACCAATGTATGTAATAAGTCATTTATGCCCAATGTATATTTTTCCTTCGGGCTAAGAACTTTTCAATAAACCGTTAATTATTATTATTATTATTATTATTAAACTAACCAACACACACACACACACACGCCATAAATAACCAACACACACACACCATAAACTAACCTTTTACACACACACCCATAAACTAATAACCAACACACACACACACACACACCCATAAACTAACACACACACACACACACCCATAAACTAACCAACACACACACACACGCCATAAACTAACAACCAACACACACACACACACACACCCATAAACTAACCAACACACACACACACATAAACTAACACACACACACACCATTAAACTAACCAACACACACACACACACACACCCATAAACTAACCAACTGCCATAAACTAACCCAACACACACACACACACACACCATAAACTAACACACACACACACACACACACACACACACCATAAACTAACCAACACACACACACACACCCATAAACTAATAACACACACACCATAAACTAACCAACACACACACACACACACACCCATAAACTAACAACACACACACACACACACACCCATAAACTAACACACACACACACACCCATAAACTAACCAACACACACACACACACACCCATCAACTAGCACACACACACACACACACCATAAACTAACCAACACACACACACACACACACACCCATAAACTAACCAGCACACACACACACACCCATAAACTAACCAACACACACACACACACACACCCATAAACTAACCAACACACACACACACACACACCCATAAAGCCTAACACACACACACACACACACACCTAAACTAACCAACACACACACACACACACCCATAAACTAACCAACACACACACACACGCCATAAACTAACCAACACACACACACACACACACACCCATAAACTAACCAACACACACACACACACACACCCATAAACTAACCAACACACACACACACCATAAACTAACCAACACACACACACACACACACCCATAAACTAACCAACACACACACACACCATAAACTAACCAACACACACACACACACCCATAAACTAACACACACACACACACACACACCCATAAACTAACCAACACACACACACACACACACACCCATAAACTAGCACACACACACACACACACACCCATAAACTAATAACACACACACACACACACACACCCATAAACTAATAACACACACACACACACACCCATTCACACACACACACCATAAACTAACCAACACACACACACACACACCCATGAAACTAACCAGCACACACACACGCCATAAATAACCAACACACACACACACACACCCATAAACTAACCAACACACACACACACACACCCATAAACTAACAGCACACACACACACACCCATAAAACTAACCAACACACACACACACAAACATAAACTAACCAACACACACACACACACACACCCATAAACTAACACACACACACACACCCATAAACTAACACACACACACACACTATAAACTAACCAACACACACACACACCCATAAACTAACCAACACACACACACAAACATAAACTAACACACACACACACACACCCATAAACTAACCAACACACACACACACACACACCCATAAAGCTAACACACACACACACACACACCATAAACTAACCAACACACACACACACACACACACACACACCCATAAACTAACACACACACACACACCCATAAACACACCCATAAACTAACCAACACACACACACACACACACCCATAAACTAACCAACATACACACATAAACTAACCAACACACAGACACCCATAAACTAACCAACACACACACACCCACAAAAACCAAACCAAACACACACACACCCATAAACCAAATCCAACACACACACACACACACACACCCATAACCAACTAACACACACACACACACACTAGGTAAACACCTTAGAATGAATTACACCGTTTTACGCAATTTCACCACTTTATTCCCAGGACACAGACGGGTAATTATTGTCCTCCTACAGAAACATGTCAGCTAATTTCATTCATTCTCTCACTATGGCGTCGGTAACCCTTTGACTGAATCGAAATTTTGTTTTGGGATGAGAAAACCCTAGAGGACGTTGGGTCAGTTTCCTTTAAAGTGTTTCTCTGTCAGATTTATATGTTCCATGTTGTAAACGTAACTGATAAAAGACATAATCTATACTCATACAACTATTAATGCCATGGGTAACTGTGTAATTGATCGGCAGTCGTATAACCTCATCCACACACGAACGATCACTCATACCTTTCTTTGTTGTTCGTGCATAATGTTATGAGGTCCCTGAGTCCCATGGGGATATTAATTTTATATTTCCAGTGGGTTGACTGTAGGGGTGTAACAAGCTACTGCGAACTCTTTTGTTGCTAGGTACGGTACGGGCAGCTACATGGGAATAACACTCAAGATGGTACCACGCTGTGCCCATGTTCTCCTTCCACTTGTGTATGAAGCAGAGGAGCGTAACGAAGAGAGAACCAGCGATGACGACGGAGATGAGCAACAACAGGAGGTTCCCCGCCAGGAAGTAGTTGATTCAGTTCCTGGGCAGTTGCTCCACTGCCCTGACTGCTGATGTTCCTCTTGTTGGCCGCTCTTTCACCGACCCCATTGCTACTGCCTTGACTACTGCTGCCCTGCCAGTCCGAGCTCGTCTTAATGTTACTACATTGCTACTTGAGGGGCTGTATACGCCTTCTTGCTCATCAACATCGCCATCGTTAGCAGTGGCTTTGGACTGTGCTTTTTGGGTGGCGGTAGACTTGTGGGCACTGTGGTTGTTTGGCCATCGTTGTTTCGGGTTTACTCTATCACTAGTGGTGTCCCCTTGGCACTCGCGATGCAAACGCACACACAAAACACCTATAATATTAGACTTATCCGTGGACTTCACTTGCGCCATTTTGACATTGGTGAGTTATGAAGCAGCTGGATCCTGCTGCTGGACTGAGGAGAGTTACCAATTAGTCCTTTATATCAGCCCTCCCTTCCGCTCCTATTGCTTTTTGTTTCTGTTTATGTCTTTCGACAGTAGCAGTTAGTTAATTATTTAATTAATACTAAAATAATTTAACTAAAGTTTAATCTGAATAAACAAAATTCAATCTTCTTCATAAAACAACTTTACAGCACAGAATAGAAACTTCAGTCCTTCTGCCAGCAAAAATATTTCGATTAAATAATCAAAACTCATCTACCTTACATAACTAAAAACGAGCATCATATTTTTTGTTCTTCAACGTAAATAATATCAATGCATAAGACATAAGTAAAATAGCAACATTAGAGAAGAATTTGTACGGATGGCAACTCAGTAGAGTCGATACTCGGCTCATGCGCAACACCCTCACCCGCCCGCAGAGCCCTGCCTCACGCGGAAAGTCGAGAGCTCGAAGGTAGCTTCACCACATTACCTATGTTCAACTACCCACCCATCTACCAATAACTAAATAAATATACATCAACGTTAACGTAAAAAGCAGTCTGTCGTGAAGGACTGAACAATGATAGGTAATAATGATTCCCTACAGAGCACCAGTACCTTTACCACTTGCTTACATATAAGATACGGTAACAATACTGTGGTTAGGAGCATATTGACGGCCTTCCAAAACAATGTATTCCATGACGATATAAAGATAGAGAAACCACAAAGGTAACACGATAATTACAGATTCGAGAAAATCCAATAATTATGCTGAAAAGTTAATTTAAAAATTACGATGTATAGCCAATACAGTAACTAAAATATGTAGAGAATTAATGCACTTATTACATTTACGGTATCACAGTAAAACCAGAGATTTTATTGAAGATAGATAAGAAACCCGTATTTCAACATAAACTCTACCCCTGATATGTCTGTATAAACTCTTGACCAAACTTCATGATGACACAAGATAAAACTAACGTAAACTAAGTACACCAGTAATAGTTCTGAGTGGACTTTACCTGTCAGCCGGCGGTATACATCAGCAGGAAGTCACCATCAGCAGGAAGTCACCATCAGCAGAATCATCAGCAGGAGTACACAATCAGCAGGGACTATCCATCAGCAGGTAGTATTCATCAGCAGAGTATCTATCCCCAGGAGTCCCCATCAGCAGGGAGTACACTATAACCCGTTGAAGCCTGTTGGGAATTCTAGGTCCCACCTCTTATTTGTGGCATAAAAGTCTAAGTGATCCACTTAGATGCAACTGAAGCCTGTAGGACCCCCAGTTCCCACCCAGAAACGTTTTAGAGAGACATCTAGCAACAATCGCCCTGTTGCTGAACATGTGGCAGATCAAAACAAGCATTTTGAGGTGGGAACAGCAGAAAATCATCTTAGACCCCACATCAACATAACAAAGGTGAGTTTCAACACTAAGTTTTGTAAATATATTCATAAATATGTTACATTTATGGATAACTTGTTGATTTGGGATAACCTTTACATTGACTTTCCATAATTATAAGAAGAGTATATGGGTTGCACCACCAGGATCCTTACTGTGAATTCCCATCAGGCGCATAGGTGAATACTATATGCAACATGCAAGATATTGATACTGGATGGTTTTCCACGTTATATTCTCTCCTAGGATCCCACCTATCTGAACTCTACTCTCCTTGGCTTTCGATGACCACACCGCCTTTCCCCAAGGATTACTTGCTGTGTCTGTTATCAAACTGGTCTGCAACTCCTAGCCCTGGGTAGTTTCTTCTTTCTCATACAGTTTGGCTTACGGATAACATATAAGAATTTTATCTTCGTCTTGAATTCTGAAGTTCAGCAATATAATAAGGCAGTTGTTTAGCATTGCACGAACTGCATTTCAGGCTAAGTAAATGATATCTAAACATGCCCAGATACTTCAAAACTATGTTTTTTTGTTTTTGTATATGTTATTTCACGAAAAGGTTGGAGTAAGGATGATAAGTTTAGGTCAGATTTGGCTGTTTTTGTGTTGTGCAAACTAAAACAACCTTTTGTTTGTACTTATACTATTCTACATATGACCACACCTTGTACAGCTTTATATTTAAAAAAATGAAATAAGATACTAGTGATTGCAATAAACTAGGTACTTTTCAAGCTCTTCAGTTAAAAATATTAGAAATTAGACTTTTTCCACCAAGTGACAATTGTATATTCCACATATGGCATCGCGTCAGGATTTGAAGTGACAAGTTTACAAGTACTACAGGAGCTGCCCCAGATTTTGAAATGACACAGATGGGAATCAGACTGTGATGATGATGTTCCAGTTTTACAACAGCAGCCATATTATGCACTAGATCGTGCTCAAAACCGTACCGGCATTGTGTGATTTACATTGAAATGAAGACGAAGGTGACAAGGAAACTACATATTCCAAAGAAGATGAAGATATACCATGAAACCGAAACAACTCACGAAGACGATGGATGAAAAACCCGAAGCAGCACGAAACATAGAGTTTCAGCCAGTCACAGAAGATAAGTTATCAGCTAGTACTGGTCTTCAAGCATTGTTTACACTCTTTGATGAGAAACTGATTGATGAAATTTGTTTTCAATCAACTATGTACAGTGTTCAGAAAGGAAACTAGCAAGTATAAAAAAATAAGAGTTTTTCTAGGATTTAACATTATGATGTACCATCGACTCTTCAGTGCGCCATTATTGGATGACGGATGATATGAATGTCCACCCAATTCAAGTAGCTATGGTTGGTGATAGGTCTCATCCAAATTCTGTATCTACATTTGAATGACAATACTAAATGGATCCAAAGCATAGGATAAACTATTCAAAGTTACTCTTGTTGATTATTTGAATGCAGTTCAGAGAGCAAAGAGCCCTGGTGAACATCTCTGTGTTGACGAATCCATGATTCGCTCAAGGAGAAGCAGCTTGAAGCAGCACAACCATGAACCCATCAAGAGAGTCTATAAATTGTGGTGTCTTGCAGACAGTGATGGCTATATCTTCAAGTTTGAAATATACACTGGCAAATAATGAAAAGGATATTACACCCAACGAAGAGAAAGGAACTACGAGTTTTAGGAGGAGATGTAGTTTACAAACTAACCCAACATCTAAATGGTAAAAAACCACAGTTTATTTTGATAACTATTTTCTTCAATTCCTTAATGGAAATCTTGCACCAAAAGATTCTAATGAGGTACAATCAGATATTCGAGAAAGGATTTCCTTCGCAATTGACAAGAGCCTAAAGAGAGGGACTTTGACTCAGGTCTACATCCAGTGGAATAACTGCATGTAAGAGGATGAATAATAAACCAGCTCACTCTTTTGTCTCTAATTACTATGGAGTTTCAACCACAACTGTACAGTGAAAAGAAAAAATGAACCAAGTCGGTAATCACATGTCTCCAAGTGGTGAAGGACTATAATGCCAATATGGAGGTGTCGATAAGAATGACATGCTTCGGCAGTTGTATGGAGCAAACAGGAAGAGTATGAAATGGTGGCATAGAATCTCTTTGGCCTGCTTGACATGAGTGTTATCAATGCCTATGTTGAGTATAGACAAGCTTGATGTTTACACCTCTGACAGGTTATTGATTTTCAAGGAACTTGCAAAAGGACTTCTCATATTTTCCAAGAATCGATAAACCCCATGCTCTGCTAAACGGCGGAAAGTTGAGTACAGTGTTCCTTCCTCAGTCAGACTCACCAACACTGGTGTCCATTGGCCTCAGTTCCTTGCAAAAGAAGGAAGATGTGAAGTGTGTTCAAAGAAATGTAGAATCAAGGCCAACATCAATATGTAGCCACTTGGCATTCTCTCTGTTGTACAAGCAGCGAAAAACTGCTTCCGTGAATATCATGCATAAAGTCTTGACATGTACAATAGCTTACAGATGAAATACACATAACACTTCCCATAGTTTTGAAATACTTGTACATTCTATTTTTAATTCTTGTGCTAAAGAATAAAAAGAAAATATTTCAAAGAAACTTATTTTTCATTACTAAGAAAAAATAATTTTATAACCCAGGCCAGATAAAGCTTTCACTGCCTAATAAAGTGATTATTTTTCAAGATTTTGTGTTTCATAGACACCTGACGGAATTGCCATTGGTCCTTGAAATCCTGATGGGACCAGGAGTTCCTACCATCGTAAATGATGCTCTAATTATTAATATAATGGGTTTTTTATTTTAACATCATATATGTACTACAAAGTGCCCTAAGAGCCAGTGTGAAAGTAATACAAAATAAATGGTCCTTAAATCAGACTTCAAAGGACAAGCAAGGAGTACCCATCAGCAAGGAGCACACATCAGCATGGAGCACACTTCAGCAGGGAGCATACATCAGCAGGGAGCACACATCAGCAGGGAGCACACATCAGCAGGGAGCACACATCAGCAGGGAGCACACATCAGTAGGGAGCACACATCAGCAGGGAGCACACATCAGCAGGGAGCATACATCAGCAGGGAGCACACATCAGCAGGGAGCACACATCAGCAGGGAGCATACATCAGCATGGAGCACACATCAGCAGGGAGCACGCATCAGCAGGAGCATGCGCGGTATGGAGAATCCAGTAGCATCAGCAGCAATCAGCCAGCAGTATCCAGTTGCAGCAGCAGGCGACAGCGAGCAGTATCCAGTATCATTGACAAACTCGGAAAATGCTAAATAAAGCCTCAGAATTATCCGTTCGTCCCATGAGCACTAAAGTACTCAATATGAAGAAAGAACTAGGTATACCCAGTGTCGGAGTAGAATAATTGAAGTCAACCTCATGATAGTCCTGAGGCTTTTACGTGGTGATCCTGATAACATTGTTTCCTAAAATTGCTAGAATATATGAATCACGGGACTAGTGAATCTAAATGATCCAAACTACAGCTACCATGAAGATGTTTGGACAAGACCATCTGTGCAAAGTTGAGACACAACAGGGCTTTCTACCACCCTGGCGGACAGTTCCTCTCGATATCACAATACCGACATACCCGCCTAAAGAATTACGCAAAGTCTTTATCTCTAACATACTGCTAAAGGAAAGCTCTTGAACACATACACACCCTACTGACTGATGATAATATCACACAGACCATCTACCAGGGCTCCACATCCTCTCCAATGGCCTGATCACAGCTGGGCTGACAGTCCATGTCCCCAAACCAGTGATTTATTCTCACTGACGGATCTCTAACATTGCCTGTGGAAGGGCTGGAAGTTGTCGTTATGACTCAACCTAAACGGTAATACAATTGAGAAAAGAGTTAGAATTAACAACTGAGTATCCATTCTACAAACTAAAATTAGTTGTCGTACTCACATTCAGTAAATTTGTTGAAACCACTGTCAGTGACAGTCTCATCATCACTGATTTTCTATTCTCACCATTGCCCTTGGCACCTCAACTTAAGTTGTCACGCCGCTTGTCTCAAAGCCAAACACAGAATATGCAATCTTATTGACCTGGGGAGTCAAGATTAAACCTGATCCCTCTCACATAGGCCTCAGAGAACATGACAGAGTTGATGCCCTCGCCAAACTCAAGTGTCTAACAAAGACACTAAGCTGAATACAGTCTGGGTCTGTCAAAAAGAAACTTTAAAACTGTAATCAGGAAAGAACTTGTTGAGAATTGGACACAAACAGACAAGTGCAAACAGGAAATGGTCAATCCATGAATATGGAGCAAGAAACAAGATCACTAGACTGCAAGAAGTTGTAACAGCTAGACTAAGATTAGGATATAAGTACCTCTGGCAGTACGTTCCTCAAGCAGATGTGAACAACCTAGATGTTAAGTGTGTGGCCAGACATATGGCCACACACTTGAGCACTACGTCCTCGACAGTGTGAAGGTAAAACCTTTAGGACATGTCCAAGCACACTATGTGTGAAATGGCACAACACTTTATCTCTAATGGGAAGATAGCTACCATATTAAGATTGTATACACTTTTTGCACTTAGTAGCTATATCTTTCCCAGGAGAACTGCCAGCAGTACCCATCAGCAGTCATCAGGCGAGCGGTACCCATCAGCCACCAGCCAGCAGTAACCATCAGCAGTCATCAGGCAGCGGTACCCATCAGCAGCCACCAGCCAGCAGTACCCATCAGCAGTCATCAGGCAGCGGTACCCATCAGCAGCCACCAGCCAGCAGTACCCATCAGCATCCACCAGCCAGCACAACCATCAGCAGTCACCAGCCAGCAGTACCCATCAGCAGTCATCAGGCAGCGGTACCCATCAGCAGCCACCAGCCAGCAGTACCCACCAGCAGTCACCAGCCAGCGGTACCCATCAGCAGTCACCAGCCAGCAGTACCCATCAGCAGTCACCAGCCAGCAGTACCCATCAGCAGTCACCAGCCAGCAGTACCCATCAGCAGTCACCAGGCAGCAATACCCATCAGTAGCCACAAGGCAGCAGTACCCATCAGCAGTCACCAGCCAGCAGTACCATCAGCAGTCACCAGCCAGCAGTACCCATCAGCAGTCACCAGCCAGCAGTACCCATTAGCAGTCACCAGCCAGCAGTACCCATCAGCAGTCACCAGGCAGCAGTACCCATCAGCAGTCACCAGGCAGCAGTACCCATCAGCAGTCATCAGGTAGCAGTACCCATCAGCAGTCACCAGCCAGCAGTACCCATTAGCAGTCACCAGCCAGCAGTACCCATCAGCAGTCACCAGGCAGCAGTACACATCAGCAGTCACCAGCCAGCAGTACCCATCAGCAGTCATCAGGCAGCAGTACCCATCAGCAGCCACCAGCCAGCAGTACCCATCAGCAGTCATCAGGCAGCAGTACCCATCAGCAGTCACCAGCCAGCAGTACCCATCAACAGTCACCAGCCAGCGGTACCCATCAGCAGTCACCAGCCAGCAGTACCCATCAGTAGCCACACGGCAGCAGTACCCATCAGCACTCATCAGGCAGCAGTACCCATCAGCAGTCAAGAGAGCAGTACCCATCAGCACTCACCAGCCAGCAGTACCCATCAGCAGCCAGGCAGCACCCATCAGCAGTCACCAGCCAGCAGTACCCATCAGCAGTCACCAGAGAGCAGTACCCATCAGCAGCCACCAGCCAGCAGTACCCATCAGCAGTCATCAGGCAGCAGTACCCATCAGCAGTCACCAGCCAGCAGTACCCATCAACAGTCACCAGCCAGCGGTACCCATCAGCACTCACCAGGCAGCAGTACCCATCAGTAGCCACAAGGCATCAGTACCCATCAGCAGTCACCAGCCAGCGGTACCCATCAGCAGTCATCAGGCAGCAGTACCCATCAGCAGTCACCAGAGAGCAGTACCCATCAGCACTCACCAGCCAGCAGTCATCAGCAACCACCAGCCAGCGGTACCCATCAGCAGTCACCAGCCAGCGGTACCCATCAGCAGTCATCAGGCAGCAGTACCCATCAGCAGTCACCAGCCAGCGGCAGCCAGCAGTACCCATCAGCAACCACCAGCGCCCAGCAGTCACCAGCGGTACCCATCAGCAGTCATCAGGCAGCAGTACCCATCAGCAACCACCAGCCAGCGGTACCCATCAGCAGCCACCAGCCAGCAGTACCCATCAGCAACCATCAGGCAGCGGTACCCGTCAGCAGTCACCAGCCAGCGGTACCCATCAGCAGTCACCAGCCAGCAGTACCCATCAGTAGCCACAAGGCAGCAGTACCCATCAGCAACACCAGCCAGCGGTACCCATCAGCAGCCACCAGCCAGCAGTACCCACCAGCAGTCACCAGCCAGCAGTACCCATCAGCAGTCACCAGAGAGCGTCCCATCAGCAGTCATCAGGCAGCAGTACCCATCAACACCACCAGCGTGCCCCATCAGCAGTCACCAGCCAGCAGTACCCATCAGCAGTCACCAGCCAGCAGTACCCACCAGCAGTCACCAGCCAGCGGTACCCATCAGCAGTCACCAGCCAGCAGTACCCATCAGCAGTCACCAGCCAGCAGTACCCACCAGCAGTCACCAGACAGCAGTACCCATCAGCAGTCATCAGGCAACAGTACCCATCAGCAGCGCCAGCCAGCAGTACCCACCAGCAATCACCAGCCAGCAGTACCCATCAGCAGTCACCAGAGAGCAGTACCCATCAACAGTCACCAGGCAGCAGTACCCATCAACAGTCATCAGGCGGCAGTTCCCATCAGCAGCCACCAGGCAGCAGTACTCATCAGCAGTCACCAGGCAGCAGTACCCATCAGCAGTCATCAGCAGCAGCACCCATCAGCAGTCATCAGGCAACAGTATCCATCATCAGCACCCAGCCAGCAGTACTCATCAGCGGTCACCAGGCAACAGTATCCATCTGCAGCACCAGCCAGCAGTACTCATCAGCAGTCACCAGACAGCAGTACCCATCAGCAGTCACCAGCCAGCAGTACCCATCAGCAACCAGCCAGCAGTACCCACCAGCAGTCACCAGCCAGCAGTACCCATCAGCAGTCACCAGGCAGTACCCATCAACAGTCACCAGGCAGCAGTACCCATCAACAGTCATCAGGCAGCAGTACCCATCAGCAGCCACCAGGCAGCAGTACTCATCAGCAGTCACCAGGCAGCAGTACCCATCAGCAGTCATCAGGCAGCAGCACCCATCAGCAGTCATCAGGCAACAGTATCCATCATCAGCCCAGCCAGCAGTACTCATCAGCAGTCACCAGGCAACAGTATCCATCTGCAGCAACCAGCCAGCAGTACTCATCAGCAGTCACCAGACAGCAGTACCCATTAGCAGTCATCAGGCAGCAGCACCATCAGCAGTAATCAGGCAACAGATATCCATCATCAGCACCCAGCCAGCAGTACTCATCAGCAGTCACCAGCCAGCTACCCATCAGCAGTCACCAGCCAGCAGTACCCATCAGCAGTCATCAGGCAGCGGTACCCATCAGCATCCACCAGCCAGCAGTACCCACCAGCAGTCACCAGCCAGCAGTACCCATCAGCAGTCATCAGCCAGCAGCACCCACATCAGCATCCACCAGCCAGCACAACCATCAGCAGTCACCAGCCAGCAGTACCCATCAGCAGTCATCAGGCAGCGGTACCCATCAGCAGCCACCAGCCAGCAGTACCCACCAGCAGTCATCACCAGCCAGCGGTACCATCAGCAGTCACCAGCCAGCAGTACCCATCAGCAGTCACCAGCCAGCAGTACCCATCAGCAGTCACCAGCCAGCAGTACCCATCAGCAGTCACCAGGCAGCAATACCCATCAGTAGCCACAAGGCAGCAGTACCCATCAGCAGTCAACAGACAGCAGTACCCATCAGCAGTCACCAGGCAGCAGTACCCATCAGCAGTCACCAGCCAGCAGTACCCATCAGCAGTCACCAGCCAGCAGTACCCATCAGCAGTCACCAGGCAGCAGTACCCATCAGCAGTCACCAGACAGCAGTACCCATCTGCAGCAACCAGCCAGCAGTACCTATCTTTTGTAGTCACCATCGATAGTACAGAGAGTGAGGCGGGGTGGTGAATCAGCAACCGTACGCCAGCTGTAGTTTGTAGCAGCAGCCTACAGAGTACGTCGGGCTGGGGTAGTGAGCAACACCAACACACACAGACTAACAGAGGCTCAGTGTGTCAGCTCCAACACCTCGTGTGTCACAAGGACACTGTGAGGTTTCCAGACCACCGTGTGAATGAGGCCCCGACTCACCCATAGTATCCAAATCCCAGTTTACTAACGAAGGTTATAAGTACTAAAGCACCTCAGAGAAAATAACTTTTAGTAATAATAATAAAGCATTTAATTTGATAATGCTTAATTATTTACTGAGGTAATTAACAAATAGAATATGATGGTATTTAATAGATTGTGATGTGTTTGATAACTACATAGATATAAGTTAGTTATTAATTGGGTCAAATTTGGTCAGTTTACCGATTGAGTATAACTGGTAATATGTTTATACACACACACAAACAAACACTGAGTTATTACCATGAGATACTATTGTCAAGCGTCCTTGACTGCACTAGTGAGGAGTGCCAGTACAACACATTAACCCTTACATCACAATGAACTTACATGTTAATACGAATAAATTAATTTGTTTATTAAGTACTAGTACTACTACTACTACAACTTCTAATGATGATGATGATGATGATGATGATGAGTGCAGTTCCCTTACGCTAGTATCAAGTTACCGTTCAAAACCTGACTGAACATCTGGGCACCAGTTTCTACTTTCGTCAACACCCACCAGCCTTCTTTACACCGCCGACCAATCACGTGGCTCCTGGTCAGTCACATGACTTCGACCCAGGCAGGTATAAAAAGAAGGCGCCTCTCACCTGCTTCACACTTCTCCAGTCTTCCTCATTTTGATGATGGCAGCTCAGGTAAGACACAATACTGGATGTGAAACACGTCCTGGTGTAGCTTTTGTGCAGGCGAAACTATACTAACAGTTAATGGTATTTTGTTGTTTGCAGAAATTAACAGATGACAAAAGTGATTCTGTATTAGATGATTGTTCTTCACTGTGTCACTCCTCTCACCATAGTGGATAATTTCTTAATTGAAGTTTCTGTTGTTCATGGAAGTGATTGGACTTAATTGTGGAAAAATCAATTGTGACCATCAAGTTTATCTGTTTTCATTATAGAAGCATTCATCTTCTGAACTCCATATATATCTATATATATATATATATATATATATATATATATATATATATATATATATATATATATATATATATATATATATATATATATATATATATATATATGTATGTGTGTGTGTGTGTGTGTGTGTGTGTAAACACACACACACACACACTCACATGTATATGATAAACATAATTATAAGGTTGTAGTATTCTCCACCTGAACGAAGGCCTCCCCTATAAGCTTCCACACTATTGTCTTGGTCTTGTCTATACTGAGCGCTACAGGTTCATCTGTACATCCAGTAGCTCGTATTTTTCTGTGTTTTGTTTTTGTCATGATCCAGATGAGGATCTCTTTCATCCACTGCGGATCTGTTCTACATTTGGTATCTTCAGTGAATTTTTCTTCTCTTAAATTGCTAAAAATCAATTGAATACGATCTTCTAAAGCTCTTGAACATTACTCAGGTTAGAGTCACTTTGCGTATTGCTCTTCTACTTGTCTCACTGGGCTCATGTATTCGGGTTCGTCCTTCTGGTATGATAGATGGGAATACTGTATTAACACGTAAAACAAAAATTAAATAGTTACCGTGAATATATAAACTCGTATCTTCCTGAGTAAATAAAAATAAATCTTCCAACCCCGCTCTGAAGAAATTTGTGTGGACGGTTTCAAACTCCTAAAATAACTGCTCTTTATCTATATTAAAGTAACTTGGTAATATAAATGATGAACTTGATATTGTTACAATGGACGTTGTCCTTATACAAAGACAATTAATGTTCACTGTATCTTGAATGCTTAAATTATTAAAAATTTTCAAAAAACAAAAAAGCATTAGTTAATAAGCCTGCCATATTTTCCCAGGTCTTGGTGCTGGCCGTGGCCACAGTCTTCACGGCGTCCACAGCATCAGCTAAGGCACAGAACTACAACACCTTACCAATAATCACAGATGGAGCACAGATCGTGAGGACAGATCCAAACTTGTCCTTCAATTACCGCTACGAAGTGAACGCGGCCGAGACAGGCGACCAGAAGACACACGAGGAAACTCTGGATAATGGAGTTGTTGTGGGCTCCTACTCCGTCCTCCAGCCCGATAATACCTTAAGAATCGTCAAATACCGCGCTGATGACGAGTCGGGTTTCAAGGCAGAAGTCCAATACCAAGACTTACAGAGTGGTTCATCCTCATTTTCTGGATCAAGCCTGGGATTCTCTACTTCCAATTTCGGCTCCTCCTCAGTATCTAACCTTGGATCATCTGGTGCAAGATTTGATTCTTCCTCTAGAACTAACATCTTCCGGTTCTAACTTGGGATCTTCCTCTAGATCTAACTTCGGATCTTCCGGTTCTTTAACCAGGATCTTCCTCTAGATCTAACAGGATCATCAGTTCTAGATTGGGATCTTCTTCTGGATCAAACTTCAGGTCTTCCTCAGATCTAACTTCGGATGCCTACCGGTTCTAACTTGGGATCTTCCTCTAGATCTAACTTCGGATCTTCGGCGGTTCTAGCAGGATCTTTCTCTACGTCTAACGGGATATCGGTTTCCTAGATTGGATCTTCTTCTTCTGGATCAAACTTCGGTTCTTCCTCTGGATCTAACTTCGGATCTTCCGGTTCTAACTTGGATCTTCCTCTAGATCTAACTTCGGATCTTCCGGTTCCTAGCAGGATCTTCCTCTCTAACTTCGGATCTTCCAGTTCTAGCAGGATCTTCCTCTAGATCTAACTTCGGTTCTTCCTCTGGATCTAACTTCCGGATCTTCCGGTTTTCTAACTTGGGATCTTCCTCTAGATCTAACTTCGGTTCTTCCTCTAGATCTAACTTCGGATCTTCCGGTTCCCTACTTAGGGATCTTCCTCTAGATCCTTCAGTTCTTCCTCTGGATCTAGCAGGTTCTTCCTCTAGATCTAGCAGGATCTTCGGTTCTAACTTAGGATCTTCCTCTAGATCTAACTTCGGTTCTTCACTCTGGATCTAGCAGGTTCTTCCTCTGGATCAAACTTCGGTTCTTCCTCTGGATCTAACGGGATCTTCCGGTTCTAACTTGGGATCTTCTCTAGATCTAACTTCGGTTCTTCCTCTGGATCTAACTTTGGATCTTCCAGTTCTAACTTGGGATCTTCCTCTGGATCTAACTTCGGTTCTTCCTCTGGATCCAAACTTTGGAGCTTCAGTTCTAACAGGTTCTTCCTCTGGATCTAACCAGTTCTTCCTCTGGATCAAACTTTGGAGCTTCCAGTTCTAACTTGGGATCTTTCTCTGGTTCCTTCGGTTCTTCCAGTTCTAACTTGGGATCTTCCTCTAGATCTAACTTCGGTTCTTCCTCTGGATCAAACTTTGGAGCTTCAGTTCTAACTTGGGTTCTTCCTCTGGATCTAACTTCGGTTCTTCCTCTGGATCAAACTTCGGTTCTTCGAGTTCTAACTTCCGGGATCTTCCTCTAGATCCCAGCTCAGTTCTTCCTCTAGATCTAGCTTCGGTTCTTCCTCTGGATCCTAGCTTGGGATCTTCCTCCTGGATCTCTAACTTCGGTTCTTCCTCTGAATCTAACTTCAGTTCTTCACTCTGGATTAACTTGGGTTCTTCACTCTGGATCTAACTTCGGTTCTTCCTCTGGATCTAACCGGTTCTTCAGTTCTAACGGGATCTTCACTCTGGATCTAACTTAGGTTCTTCCTCTAGATCTAGCTTCGGTTCTTCCTCTGGATCTAACTTGCAGGATGCGTCCTGGATCTAACTTCAGGTTTACCTCGGATCTTCGGTTCTTCCAGTTCTAACTTGGGATCGTCCTGCTGGATCTAACTTCGGTTCTTCCTCTGGATCTAACTTCAGTTCTTCCAGTTCTTGGGGTCGTCCACCGGATCTAACTTGGGATCTTCCTCTGGATCTAAACTTGGGGATCTTCCACTGAATTTAACTTGGGATCTTCCACTTCTAACTTGGGGACCTTCCTCTGGATCTAACTTCGGATCTTCCTCTGGATCTAACAGGATCTTCCAGTTCTAATTGGGATCTTCCTCTGGATCCTAACTTGGATCTTCCACTGAATTTAACAGGATCTCCCAGTTCTAACTTGGGATCTTCCAGTTCTAACTTGGGATCTTCCTCTGGATCTAATATCGGATCTACCAGTTCTACTTGGGATCTTCCTCTCGATCTAATATCGGATCTACCGAGTTCTAACTTGGGATCTTCCAGTTCTAACGGGATCTTCCTCTGGATCCTAATTTCCGGTTCTACCAGTTCTAACTGGATCTTCCAGTTCTAACGGGATCTTCACTCTGGATCTGATTTCAGCTCTTCTCGTACCAAACACAAGACGTCATCTGGGTCTAACTTACAGGATCATCAGGTCAGCTCCTCCTCTGGATCATCTACAACTTCGTCATAGTTCAGCTTCAGCTCCAGGTGGAGTGGCTAACGTACTAGCTAAAAGATAACCTTTATAAGCGCTCAGTGTTCCTTCCTGAATTCACCAGATTCTGAGAACCAAAATGTTAGTGTAGTGATTGTTGCTCCGGTTACCGACAGCCTTATCCAGGTGATTTTTTAGTTTAACAATATTGCAGAACCTGGACTTAGGCTTCATACTTTTTGTTTATTTTGGGACTCATAGATGTTTACTCAACACTCTTCAAGTGTTTACAAACTGAACCACAATACATAGAGTGTATTATGAACTTTAAAATATTTTCCAGTGGTTCGACAATTTAAATCTCAGTAAAATCAGGTGGAAATGAATTCATCGTGTCTCCTTCCTAACACCACCTACTACGCCTGCTTATCTGCCTGAACTCCGAATGTTTTGACTTTATTCTAAATATTTCTTAACTATAATAGCACATATCTAATATTTGTTCTTTGTTAAATGAAACAGGACAAATAATTTTTGTATGTAACAGTGTACTGTATGTGTGATAAGTGGAACAATGACGTGTTATGTATTTATTATAAAATAAATGATGATCAACAGTTTACATGTTTGTTGTTTCCTTGTATATTTTACACAAGCTCCTGAACTTGACTGAAATAAGTCAAAACTCAGAAGCTTGACAACTATACAATAATATTAAGGGCGATATATATTGAACGTAGCAGTCTTATGTGGCACTATTTCGGGGATTCAAGAGGGTCCAATATTATTCTTGGAGGTGAGTGTGTTATGCTGTGCATATTGTGAATTTGATAGTACAGTATATGCACAGAAAATATTACATCTTGATTTCAATATTTTGTTCACAAATCTACTGTTGCACGAAACTATGATTTAAAATCAACATTACGAATCTTCGATAAAATTCAGTCATCCAGTGAAAAAACAAAACTGATGAGATCTCTCACTGAAAGATAAGTAACATGGAGGTACGCAGATTGATTACCAAGGAAAAAAGTGCAAGAACAGTTGTCCAATCATTATCAAATTCTACTTGATTGTGAATATAAAATAAATCATTTATTTGCTCCTCTTATTTGGCACATTTACTCTACAGAACTTGCATTCTTGAAGTCGACAAACTTCTGATACTTTATTTAGAATTTTTTGCAGAAGATTCTGTTAGCGTGTTAATAACTGGCTTCAGTCAAGTTAAAGTTCATGTCATATATAAAGGCATTTGTTGAAGAACTATAGTTCTTGACATTAGTACAACTTTTGTTGTACTTCTGTGAATAAACTATAAATAATGAGTTGAGTGAAGGTAAAACAAAACCAAAAATTAAAATTATAGAATTATAAAATTCTACGAAAGTGAAATCTAATGAGTTTTGGGAAGTTGAGAAAATAGGTAAGGATAGAATTTTTGCTCAAGTTGAAGAAATAGATATTTAGTTATGTTGGAGGATGGATATGAAAGAAACAAAAACAACAATGGAATGATTTAAAAGTAACAAGTTGTAGTACGTTCCATGTACACTGCCTCGCACTTTTACACGACAATAGAATTAATACAATTAAAAAAAACCGCACTGTTTTGGTTCCTGTTGTTCCTAGTTTTAGCTCCTTGGCTCAAAAATCTGCCCCAGATGTCTTCCAGGATAACCAACCAACGTGACAAACAAACAGAGTGGGGCGGTATGCTCTATTAGAGTTGATTAGCTTTGGAAAATAATACATAAATCAGATTAAATGCCTCTGGATTACGATTTGGTTATATAAAGAATAGATTAGTGAACAAAATTGGTTATGAGAAATTGAGACAGAGAAAAGAATTGCGCAAATAATTTAAAACTGAGAAGAAGGCTAACGAAACGAACAATAGTTGCCAGAAACAATCACGAGAAATGCAGAAACAACAGGAAAGAAAATATAAAATGATATCCATTCGATTATTGAGATATAAAAAGTAAACATAATACTATGTTGGGGCAGAAGAAATGCAGGAAAGGTGGGGTATGATACCGGGGAGGCAACAATAGAATAGAAGATAAGCAAAATTTGTATAGCCACTGGGCAGAAAAAAAAGATAAAAAATTAAGCTTAATAATTGGTACCTAATTACTTGAAGGAATTCCAAATGAAGTAAAATATCAATACTTGTGACTTGCAGCGAAAAGCGGAATAAAGATGTACATCAATGTTAACCCTTCATTACTGGACGCCGCACTACACTTCCCTGTGGTTAATATCCAAATGATTTTATTCAGCAGAGAGGGAGACCCTGTATACTAGTGGTTAGTAGACCATCCACCAACAAGATAAATTTAATAATCCATATGTGTAAATGTTTATCATGCATGCTTCAGAGACAGAAAACAACTAGAAGACAAAAAATTATGTTTAAGATTAATAAATATTTTAGAAATGGAAGAGGAACAAGGAAATGCTCATAGGTTTTAAAAATTACGTGAAATGATTTTAGGAGGAGAAATAATATTCAGCATTTGTTTGTTTTTAAACAAAAATCATAAGGCAAAACACATTGGAAAATATGAGTAATTATAACTCTAATAAAACAGCTACAGTCATCAGGAAGCTGCAGTATTCGTAAGAAAACAGTACAAAGTGATTAAAGGGCTGAACAGAAATTAAAGACAAGGCTGGTACTGTCTCCAACATTGCTGTAATTAATAGTATATGTGTATAGCTTCTGATATAAGATGATATGAGGTAGCGATGGGTGAATATGTGGGAGAGTTACATTATATATTTACCGTGTGTTGCAGATATTAAGAGGCAGTACAGTACAAGTTTAGTTAAGAGATTAATTGGAAAAGAATCCAATGAATATGAGCTTAGAGTTAATGCTGTAGAGACAGAATCTGCATAGTAAACCAAACTTAGTTTGGCTGAAACAACGAGATCGATACTAGAATTTAATTAACAAAAAAGGGTGATACTTTGTCTATACTTTCGTGGTAAAGACAAAAGTTAGTAAAACTGATGATAGTAAATCCCGGGGGTGACAGAGACTGATATTGGTAAATGAAATTCGCCCTCAGTCCCAGGTGATAAACAATCTCTAGAGGATAAGCAAACACAGTCTGAAAAGTTTGAGTGGTGGTTGCGGTTACCATCCAGCGAGGATGGCACCTTGATGAATTGATGCCACAAAATGAACTTACATAAAAGTGTGTATATAGAAATGGGCGTACTCTGCCTTAAATAGCGTGTTAATTCATTAGGAGCAATAATAACAATAATAATAAATAATAATAATAATAATGATAATAATAATAATAATAATAATAATAATAATAATAATAATAATAATAATAATAATAATAAATAATAATAATAATAATCATATACAGGGTAATTTTGTATTTAATGGGCCTGAAATCATGAGCGCCTTTGTTTTCCAATCAGCGGAAGTCTGGAAACTTCCACCAAACTGCAGATACCACTACGTGATAT
>NW_024730398.1:0-14546 GCF_018991925.1 Homarus americanus
TATTATAACTAGTAAAGTGACCCATTTGATCGATAAATATATACCCAAGACCAAACCCAGTGCCTCTAGGAATACGAGGTGATCTCTACACATGAACTACGCGGCGGTCGACAGAGTTAAGAAGAAAACCCAGAAATTCAAGACGTGGGTTGGGTCAAACGATGAGCAGGGCAGGAGGATGTCAGCAAGATCCAGAAACCAAGCAAAGATAGAGTGTAGAAGGACTGAAAAGGAGTTCCAGAGGCTGGTTGCAAGTGAGGTCGAGTCAAACCCGAACGCGTTTTACCGGTATGCAAAGTCGAAATTAAAAACGCGAGTAGGAGTATCAGACCTGAATCTTGAAGATGGTAGTTACGCAGATTCTGACCAGGATAAAGCTGGGGCATTGAACAGCTTCTTTTCCTCGGTGTTCACAAGAGAGGATGCAATTAACCTTCCTGCGTTTGAGACAGACAGTTCGACACAGCACTGACCCACATTGTGTTCACAGAAGAGGGTATTAGAAATAAACTGTCCAGGCTAAAGGTCCATAAGAGTCCCGGCCCTGACATGGTGCATCCTAGAGTGCTAAGAGAGGTGTGCAACAAGCTTACCGAGCCCCTGAAGATCCTGTTTTGTAAATGCCTGAATGAACAAAAGGTCCCCAGTGAATGGAAAGTGGCTTATGTGAGTCCTATTTTCAAGAAGGGCTATCGTCACTCCACGAACAACTATAGACCGGTGAGCCTGACCAGCATAATATGTAAAGTACTTGAGAGTATTATCAGAGATGCCGCAATGGAACATCTAATACAAAACAACCTTGTAAAGGATTGCCAACACGGTTTTATGCCGGGGCGCTCCTGCTTAACACAATTGCTCAAGGTATTGGATATTTGGACCCATATTCTGGAACGGGGTGGTAATATCGACCTTATTTACCTAGATTTTGCCAAGGCTTTCGACAGTGTACCCCATTTAAGGCTGAAAATCAAACTGGAAGGGTACGGAATTCAGGTAAACGTCCTAGCGTGGATAGAAGACTTTCTACATGACCGCAAGCAGTGTGTGGTGATTAATGGCACGAAATCATCATCCGTACCTGTCACAAGAGGGGTACCACATGGCAGTGTATTGGGCCCGCTGTTGTTTGTTTGTTTCATAAATGATATGCCTGACGTTGTACATTCCTCCATACAAATGTTTGCCGATGACGGCATTATTTCTGGAAATCAAGAACCAAGCAGACTGTGAAGAGCTGCAGAAGGACCTCTGTGGGCTCCAAGAATGGTCGGAGAAATGGCTGCTGAGATCCAATGTCACGAAGTGTAAGAAGATGCACCTGGGACATATCAACGGTAAGGAGGCGTATCATATGTCCCAACGGGATGAAGAAACTGCACTATTTGAGACTGAATGTGAGAAGGACCTAGGTGTGTATGTTGACAATGAGCTGAAGTTCTCAGGCCATTGTGAGAAGAGGGTAAATCAGGCAAATAAATCATTGGGTCAAATAAGAAGGTCACTCAGATATCTAGACGGTCCGTCCCTCATAACAATCTTCAAGAGTGAAGTGCTTCCCCATCTGGAGTACTGTCACCCTGTCTGGTCCCCGAGATATGCTAGGGACTGTCAGTTGGTTGAAAATGTTCAAAGGAGGGCCACCAGACTGGTGCCTGCACTTCGGCACCTCAGCTACCCTGAGAGATTGGAGCGCCTGAACTTGCCTAGCTTATACTACAGACGGGCAAGAGGGGACCTAGTTGAGGTGTATAAGCATCTCAGGGGGCACTACTCAGTTGAGTGTCCTTACTTGGAGCTGGCGGACGCTGGCCCCACAAGGGGTCACAGCTCAAGATTGAAGAAGCATCAAGTCTAGAAAACCGTGAGGGCAAACTTTTTTGGAGTGAGGGTTGTAAACTCTACCAGTGTGTTGTGACAAGACTTGACCAACACTGGAGCGGGTTCTGGTACATTCAGGAGCCGGTGCATGCTCAGTATTTGCCAACAGTGAGTGACAGACGTGACCGATCGCCCGGGCGGCTAGCGAGCCGATCTTTTGGTGAAGAAGATAAATGAAAAGGAAAAGTAATCAGAGACGTGACTGATCGCCCAAGCGGCTAACAAGCTGATCAGTGGCGAAGAGGATAAAAAAAAATAAAAGACAGTCCCTAGCATATCTTAGGGACCAGATGGGGTGACAGTAGTCCAGATGGGGAAGCACTTCACCCCTGAAGATCGTTAAGAGGGACGGGCTGTATAGATATCTGAACGACCTTCTTATAAGACCCAATAATTTATTTGCCAGATTTACCTTCTCGCAATGGCCCGAGAACTTCAGCTCATTGTCAACATACACACCTAGGTCCTTCTCACATACAGTCTCAACTAGTGCAGTTTCTTCATCCTGTTGGGACATATGATACTCCTCCTTACCGATGGTACGGCCCAGGTGCATGATCTTATACTTCGTGACATTGAATCTCAGCAGCCATTTCTTCGACCATTCCTGGAGCCCACAGAGGTCCTTCTGCAATTCTTCACAGTCCGCTTGGTTCTTAATTTCCCGAAATAACTTGGCGTCATCGGCAAACATTTGTATGAAGGAGTGTACAACGTCAGGCATGTCATTTATGAAACAAACTAACGACAGTGGGCCCAATACACTGCCCTGTGGTACCCCACTTGTGACAGGTATAGATGACGATTTCGTGCCATTAATTACCACATACTGCTTGCGGCCATGTAGAAAGTCTTTTATCCACGCTAGGACATTTCCCCAAATTCCGTACCCTTCCAGTTTGATTTTCAGCCTTTAGTGGGGTACACTGTCAAAAGCCTTGGAAAAATCTAGGTAAATATTGTCAATATTACCACCCCGTTCCAGAATATGGGTCCAAATATCCAATACCTTGAACAATTGTCTTAAGCAGGAGAGCCCCGGCATAAAACCGTGTTGGCAATCTTTTACAAGGTTGTTTCGTATTAGATGTTCCATTGCGGCATCTCTGATAATACTCTCAAGTACTTTACATATTATGCTGGTCAGGCTCACCGGTCTATAGTTGTTCGTGGAGTGACGATCGCCCTTCTTGAAGATAGGACTCACATAAGCCACTGTCCATTCACTGGGGACCATTTGTTCATCCAGGCATTTACAAAACAGGATCTTCAGGGGCTCTGCAAGCTTGTTGCACTCTAGGGTGCACTCTTATGGACCTTTATCCTGGACAGTTTATTTCTAATACCCTCTTCTGTGAACACGATGTGAGTCAGTGGTGTGTCGAAGCGTCTGTCCTCAAACGCAGGAAGGTTAGTTGCATCCTCTCTTGTGAATACTGAGGAAAAGAAGCTATTCAATGCCTCAGCTTTATCCTGGTCAGAATCTGCATAACTACCATCCACCAGCCTCAGGTCTGATACTCCTACTTGCGTTTTTAATTTCGACTTTGCATAGCGGTAAAACGCCTTTGGGTTTGACTTGACCTTGCTTGCAACCAGCCTCTGGAACTCCTTTTCAGCCCTCCTACACTCTATCTTTGCTTGGTTTCTGACTCTTGCATACATCCTCCTGTCTTGCTCATCGTTTGACCCAATCCAAGTCTTGAATTTCTGGGTTTTCTTCTTAATTTTTTCGACTGCCGCATGGTTCATGTGTAGGGATCCCCTCGTATTCCTAGAAGCACTGGGTTTGGTCTTGGGTATATGTTTATCAATGAAATAGGTCACTTTACTTTACTAGTTATGATATTCAGCGTAGTGTCTGCATTCTTGTGCCTTAATAAGTCAGGCCAGTTGATACCCCTCATCTCTTCCCTCATCCCATTGTAATTTCCCTTGTAATCTTTGCACCTTGGCCTGGCCTTATCCTGAACGAGGTAACAGTTGAATCTAAATGACAACACTATATGGTGACTGGTGCCAACTGGGGCAAGGTGTTCCAGTTTGGCCACCATTCCCTCCTCGTTTGTTATGATGAGGTCAAGTGGCTTGGGTGTTTGCTCCCCTCTGTAATGTGTCGGGTCTCTAACATGTTGGAACAGAAAATTATCTCTCGGTTTCTACAAAAAGAGTAGCAGGGTTATTCAAGTCATTCGGGGTGGACTCGTTTCTCCAGTCGATGTCGCCATAGTTAAAGTCCCCCATGATAAGGAGGTGGCTAGGGTTGAGCATCGCTGCGTTGTTTATTAAGGTTCTAAAGTTCCTTTGATTTATTGGGCCACAGTTTGGGGATCTGTAGGTACACCCGATGATAAGTAAGTCCCCTCCCTTTAATTTAATTTTATACCACTTGGACACTTCAAAAACATCCTCTCCCTGTACCCTCACCTGGCTGGCTCTAAGGTCTTGCCTAGCATAGATAACCACACCCCTCTTGCAAGTTTCTTGAGAAAGGTTCGTAAATGAGTCCTATCTAGCAATAATTTTACTTTTTTACTTTTATCCTCTTCGCCACTGATCGGCTTGTTAGCCGCTTGGGCGATCGGTTGTAATGACCACGGTCTTACACGTCAGTTAGCGCCAAAATCAAATGATTCATATTACGCTCAATAGCCCACAAAACATGTAACTCGGCTTTCGTTTGAGTCCTCCATCTGAGGAGTCCGTTTTCTCATCACTTCAAGACACCTCAGTCCTCCGTTATCCCATTTTCTCTGACTTACTGAAACCAACCTCTCTATAAAATGAATGTGAGTGTGAGAGAGAACACCTTTGTTTTGAGTCAACTTAGATATGTCTGTTTACAGTTGGAACATTCAAGATCCATTGTGAGTGGGGTAGAATGCTTCAACTGTCCTTATCGTTAGTAGAACGTGTCAAGTAAGTGAGTGTCGAGTTTGCCAGCTAGAGTGGCGTATTTTATGTCGTCCGTGGGGGTATCCATGAGTTTCTGATCGCGCCTGAAGTTATATCATTTTGTCGCCCCGACATCAGAGAATCTGATGTTTATAGTTTAATTAGTGTCAGTTGTCTATTTGAGAAAGTCATTAATCTCCTGAACTATTCTGTCAACTGGTATAATCTCCAAGATCTAGCGCCTCCCCGTGAATAGCCCCTTGTTCGCCTCAGGCCTGAGCTTGCAGAATTAATGTTATCGACGTGTATATTCCACCTTTTCCTGGCAAGCTCAACCTCTGATTAGATTATATGAATAGACATAGGAAATTACCCTGATCAAGAACACCGGAGTTCATAACTAAGTATACAGTGATCCAAAATGATAGAGAAGTTATGTTGTTGGTAAGATCGACCCTTCTGGTATGAATATGGAGGCCCAAGCTGCCCAGCAGGTGCACATATATACCTCTACACGAGGGAGAATCACGCATTCGTGACTTCCTCAACGTCTCTCCAGGTATGTTAACGTGTGTTCCCGCCGCCTATTAATTCAGTTTAACTTAGTCAATTTTGGTGAATATCAGTGCTCATGTGTTAACATAGTGAATTCTGTGCCAATTAAGTCGAGTAACGTAGAGATTTAGATATTGTCTGAACCGTTGCCAGGCGTATGTTTTGTATAGTTGAAGTTAGACCTTTACGCATTCGTGACTTCCTCAACGTCTCTCCAGTGTGTTGAGCTGAATACTCATCGGCTAACGTGGGGCGGTAACCGGGTTGGACGATGCCGTTAATTCGACAGGACTGAACTGGGAAGTCCGTTTCCTGCAAATCAGGCGCCCACTCCCTGAGCGTGTGTCGGCCTACAACCGACCCCTAACAGCGATCTTCATTTGTTGTAGAGACCAGTGTTACCCTGGGGCACTCCTCACAGTCACATAGGCCTAAGTATTATGGTACCTTGTTTGGGGGATAACTAGCAGAAATATAGTATCCCAGGTTAAGTATTGAACCACTGAATGAGAGTTAAAAGTGCCATGTTGTTCCTTGTGAATTAACAGGAGGTATTGTATGTTGAGATAATTGTGGAGTTGTCCAGTGTGCTATGTATTCATTGGTAGTGACCATGAAATGATAATCTGAGAGTATAATGATATAACCAAGAAGTGAAGAGTTAATTTGCTACTTGGTAAGGTAAGACCTGAGGGTCCAGTGATATCTGGTGTATACCCAGTACTGAATATCATTTGGCAGAGTGACAATACCACAATTGTCGATTGAAGTAATAAGTATTTGGAGGTATTTAATGAGGTAATAAGTTCTTGAAGTGTTTGATGACTTAAGAAACAAATTGCAGTTCTGTTTTGTCTGAGTGAATCTAAGATGCATCTTATCCAATCACTGTGTTAATAAATATTGAATTAGTAATCTACGTCTACGAGTATCACCACTCTATCCTTTCCCACATTGGTTCTCAGAAAATAACTAACTCACGTGCCTAGAAGCTCGCTACCTAACAGTTAACTAAGAGATGTTATATTCTAGAAAATCCTGGGTGGTGGCAGGCTACCGTTGTAAGTATAATAAGTGTGGTAATAACAAAGACATGGTTTCCCAGGTTAATCCATGGTTTAGAATATAACTAGAACAAAATATATGGATGAGATCATAATATATGACAGGAAATGAAAAGAAAGAACATTGACTTGGAAAACATAAGCAGAGAAGCATAAGAGTTACTTATATAAGAATATAAGGTATATAGAGATAAAGAACATATAAGAATATAAGCAAGAATATATAAGAATAATTATGTATGTAAAGAACTGAAGGATAAGTATATAAAACAGGATACTCATTGGAAAGACTGCTACAGAACAAATAAGTATATGAATAAATAGAATACTAACAGAAAAATAATATCTATATGGTAAATTATTAAAAAGAGAAAACTCGGCCCGTTACAAATGGTGACCAGCTAGTGGGATTATTTTCATTTGAGAACCAATTTGAAGGAATGAGGTGTGGTACTTTGGTGAATTTGTTTTCTCAAAATACAGTATACAGTAGTGTACAATTTTGTCATCAGTAAAGAGTACAAATAAGTGTGTGATTTAAAGTACAAACTTTTGTGTCAAGTACTGTACAATACTACTGTATTTGGAACTGCAAAGATATTTTTTTAAAGAGTTAGGGAAGAACTAACAATTGATTCAGTTTCACAATTTTAGTATATGTACTTGCGAACCAAATACAGTATACAGTAGTGTACAATTTTGTCATCAGTAAAGAGTACAAATAAGTGTGTGATTTAAAGTACAAACTTTTGTGTCAAGTACTGTACAATACTACTGTATTTGGAACTGCAAAGATATTTTTTTAAAGAGTTAGGGAAGAACTAACAATTGATTCAGTTTCACAATTTTTTTTTGTGAAAGAGTTATAATTTCTTTTGTGTCACAAAGTTAGGTAATGCACCAACTTTTTTTTGTAAGCTACCTAACTGTACTCTTTATTTTCTTTTTTTATCCTCTTCGCCACTGATCGGCTTGTTAGCTTTAGGCGATCGGGTCACGACTCTTTTCCTTTATATTTTTTCACCAAAGGTCGTCAGCCTCGGGCGATCGGGTCACGTCTCTGTATCACGCTGTTGTAAATACTGGGCATGCACGGCTCCTGAATGTACCTGAACCCGCTCCAGTGTTGGTCAAGTCTTCTCTTGAAAGAGCTCACACTGGTCACAACACTCTCTGGTAGATTGTTCCAAGAGTTTACAACCCTCACTCCGAAAAAGTTTGCCCTCACGGTTTTCTGGACTTGCGGCTTCTTCAATCTTGAGCTGTGACCCCTTGTGGGGCGAGCGTCCGCCAGCTCCAAGTAAGGACACTCAACTGAGTAGTGCCCCCTGAGATGCTTATAAACCTCAACTAGGTCCCCCCTTGCCCGTCTGTAGTATAAGCTAGGCAAGTTCAGGCGCTCCAATCTCTCAGGGTAGCTGAGATGCCGAAGTGCAGGCACCAGTTTGGTGGCCCTCCTTTGAACATTTTCAACCAACTGACAGTCCCTAGCATATCTCGGGGACCAGATGGGGTGACAGTACTCCAGATGGGGAAGCACTTCACTCCTGAAGATCGTCACGAGGGACGGACCGCCTAGATATCTGAACGACCTTCTTATAAGACCCAATAATTTATTTGCCTGATTTACCTTCTTCTCACAATGGCCCGAGAACTTCAGCTCATTGTCAACATACACACCTAGGTCCTTCTCACACACAGTCTCAACTAGTACATTTTCTTCATCCCGTTGGGACATATGGTACGCCTCCTTACCGTTGGTACGCCCCAGGTGCATCCTCTTACACTTCGTGACATTGAATCTCAGCAGCCATTCCTTCGACCATTCCTGGAGCCCACAGAGGTCCTTCTGCAGCTCTTCACAGTCCGCTTGGTTCTTAATTTCCGAAATAACTTGGCGTCATCGGCAAACATTTGTATGGAGGAGTGTACAACGTCAGGCATATCATTTATGAAACAAACAAACAACAGCGGGCCCAATACACTACCCTGCGGTACCCCACTTGTTACAGGTACAGATGACGATTTCGTGCCATTAATCACCACACATTGCTTGTGGTCATGTAGAAAGTCTTCTATCCACGCTAGGACATTTCCCCGAATTCCGTACCCTTCCAGTTTGATTTTCAGCCTTTCGTGGGGTACACTGTCGAAAGCCTTGGCAAAATCTAGGTAAATATTGTCGATATTACCACCCCGTTCTAGAATATGGGTCCAAATATCCAATACCTTGAGCAATTGTGTCAAGCAAGAGCGCCCCGGCATAAAACCGTGTTGGCAATCTTTTACAAGGTTGTTTCGTAGTAGATGTTCCATCGCTGCATCTCTGATAATACTCTCAAGTACTTTACATATTATGCTGGTCAGGCTCACCGGTCTATAGTTGTGGGAGAGCTGTATGTATATTATGTATGCTGGATTATGTATTATGTATGTATATTATGTATGCTCCATTTTATATTTATTCAGCCTAGCTAGCAGCGCAGTGAATGTTATTACCATATCCCACACGCTTAATTAATGTGCCTGGCGACGTATGAAGCTGCTAATGTATCACTTGCCATACGTCGTCTATGGTAGTTGACCAGGACCTTAGCTAGGGAGCAGTGCTATCCACCTCTGTGTACATACTCTTATCCAGTAAACCGAACCTACAAAACTATACAGGTGTTTGTGTTCTCTCCTGTATATAGAACTTATTACCCAGAACATCTAACATGGCGCAGTGCGTAGTTTTACTGGATTATTACGAGTGATTAGTGCAAGTTTGTGGAAAGCCGGCTGATGGATCCCCGCCTTGGGTCAACCCCGCGTCATCCCTCGAAGAATTTCGCAACTTTGAGCAGTGTCAGTGACAGTGATTTTCTGTGAAGTGTTTAGTGCATTGTGTGTTTCGTGCCATTCATGTGTGACCTTGTTCGAACGGATTTCCAAGGTATACGGCATGTTCTGGGCATTTGTGGGGTGTAGAGCTCAGCGCACCCTCCTCTGACCGTTTACAGAGAGCGACTGAGCTACTCCTATCTCCACCCCCCTCCCTCACAGCGCCGCCTCCACCCCCCCTCACAGCTGGGGCGAGACGCTCTCTTTGCGTGGGACACACACACATACATGTACTAACACTTGCTGACCGCGCGGTTTCTTATATATATTTTATATATATAACCTACTTATCTGTGTATTTAATTAAATTTTTTTGTCTGAAATCTTGTTGATACGACGGGCTGACCGGTCAACACTGATTTAAGACACAGTACACAGATAAAGTAGTTATGTCTCATGCCTTACGTAGCCGTGGACCCAGCGCCTGGATGAGTCAAGCGGATGATAGTCCCCCAGAGATGGATGACCAGGCTGACCATGACACCCCAGCTCCCACAACATCGCGCAGCCCTTCACCTCACCATTCAGCGTTATCTCCAGAGATAATTGCCTTAATGAAGTTTATGAGAGATGAGAGACGCGAGGATGAAGCTCACAGACGTTTGGCGGATGAGCACAGAAGGCAAGCAGAGGCAGAACGAGACCACCAACGGAGAATGGAAGACAGTGCACGGTTTGAAGCCTTGATATCTCGCCTCACTGTTAACCAAGCCCCTGGCTCTAACACTGCCTCGGTACTGAATGGTTCAGATACCTCATCCATGCTTCTTTCACGCCCCCCAGCCCCACCTAAAGCAGCAGCTCAAACACAGCCCATCTTGGAGCCTGATGTAAATTTCCAGACTTTTCGCGAATGGCGGCGGCGGTGGGCTGATTATGCTACAATGGTGGATCTCCAGAGTTTGTCACAGCCTAAACAACTCATCCAGCTGCGTATGTGCCTGTCCTTGGAAGTTCAGCGTGTCTTAGAACATACGTTGCAGGTACCCCCAACCTCTTCGCTGTCTGTAGAGGAGGTACTGGACGTTCTACAACGGCACATCAAAGGACAACAGAATGAAGCTCTGCGCAGGAGGGAATTGTTTAGCTGCAGACAGATGGAGGGTGAGTCTTTTGATGCCTTTTATGTACGTCTTAAGGGAGCCTCGGAAGAGGTAGATATATGTTTAGGCCACCACCAGCAGTGCGAGGAGACCCAGTTGAAGCAGGTGATCTTGATGGGTGTTAAGGACGAGGAACTTGTCCAACGCCTCACCTCCCTCGACTCTTCCTCTTCTCTTCAGGATGTGTTGACGATATGTCGCTCCTATGAGGCCGCCAGGTGTGCCACCTCTGCCATCCGAGCTCCCCCTACAGCTGTACGCGCTGTGTCCCGGTACAAGAAGGACAAGAAGTCCGCTCCTACGCCTTCGCCCACCACGTCCACGCCCGGTTCATTTTGTAACAACTGTGGTAAGCAGCACGGAACACAGGTGTGTCCAGCTGCTCAGTCTACCTGCAACAGTTGTGACCGTATGGGCCACTGGTCGCTCACAGTGCGGTGCCCAGCTAAGTACGTACAGTGCAATGTGTGCGGTCGTCTGGGCCACTATGACAAGTGTTGCCCTACCCACGAACCCAAGGGACAGCGTCGGCGGAAGCTTCGGCGCCCTTCTACCAGTGAGGGCCGCCCACAGTCGCCAAATCAGAGGCACGACGACCCTGGACAAAGCCCGACCCATTTTAGGAGGGTGTACTCCTCGCATCCCAGGACCAAAGTCACCCAGTACATCAGCGCCATCGTGACCTACGGCGGCGTGTCATCCCGTCTTCAGATGTTGCCCGACACCGGCGCTGATGCTACAGTCATCGGTCCCCAGCATTTGCGATGCTTGGGGCTCTCTCCAAGCGATCTAGGACCGCCTGCCGAGGACCTCTGCGTCATGGCAGATGGTTCACAGATGGCCCCAGCCCTGGGTTCACTCTATGCACATGTCACCTTTGGCAACAGGTCGTGTCAGGCCTGGATTGACGTGCATAATGGTGTCCCGACTCCCTTGCTGTCCTACAGACATTGTCAAGAGTTGGCCATCATCTCCCAGGACTTCCCAACACCGATTCTCGAGGTAAATTACGCCAACAGGGTGCACGAAGGGAGCAGCAACTACCCTGCTGCCGCCCTACCCCTACCTCTGGCCAGTGACACCTCTCCTTCGGTAGTTGTCCCTGCTGCATCACGTCCCCACGCCCTGGCTCGCCTTCACGACAGTCACCGTGGAGCTGAGGCCACCAAACGACGTGCACGACAGACTGTGTTCCAGCCTGGCATCGACCCCGACATCTCCAATGCTGTCCAGGTGTGTAAGCCCCGCCACGTATTACAACCCAGCCAGCAGCAGGTACCCTTCATGAGTGACGACAACCCCGCCCGCCCCTTTGAGTCTGTGTCGGCCGACTTTTTCTGTGTGTCAGGAAAGTCCTTCCTGGTTATCGTCGACCGTCTCTCTGGTTGGCCGGTTGTCATCAAGGGCGGTAATGACACGACGTCTGCCGCCACCATCAGCAAGTTCCGCCATTACTTCCGTGACGTGGGCGTTCCTGTACGCCTGCGAACCGACGGAGGGCCTCAGTTCACAAGCCGGGACTTTGCTGTGTTCCTCGACCGATGGGGAGTCCGGCATGTGTCGTCATCGCCCCATTACCCGCAGTCCAACGGCCACGCTGAGGCTGCTGTCAAATCTTTGAAGCACCTCATCCTTAAGGTGTTGCTGAATCAATGACTTTGCGGTATAGGCGGGTCTTCGCCCGAACTCCTGCTTACCTACTTCACGCAGGACGCTCCCCTGCCCAAGGCGCATGGGCTTGCCGTTCTTGGGTGCCTCAATCCTTCTCCAAGGAGTGGCAGGCTAAGACAGAGGATTGTGATCGCCGAGCCGCCGAACGTGTTCAGGACGTCGTCGCCCGCTACAACGACCACGCCCGTGCTCTCCCCAGGTTGAGTGTCGGTACCCAAGTCCGTGTTCAGGATTTGAAACCCTCCTCAACGTTGGGACAAAGTAAGGCGTAGTCATGGGTCTCAGCAGATCACGGGACTACCAGGTGCTTTTACCCAGTGGTCGCGTGTGGTGGAGGAACCGCCGTTTTCTCCGCCCCGTAACACTGCCTTCTGCTGGCCCCGCCACCAGTGTTGAGTCCCACACCCTTCCCAGTGATGAAGTCCCTCGACGCTCAGAACGGATCCAGAAGAAGAGGTCCGCTCAAGACTTTGCTATGAGCGTATAGGGGGGAGGGAGGTGTATGTATATTATGTATGCTGGATTATGTACATGTATATGTATATTTATGTATGTGCTCATTTTATATTTATTCAGCCTACAATGGCAGCGTCATGGCATTCAGCCCATTACCATATCCCACTTTAATTAATGTGCTGCAGCGACGTATGGAAGCTGCTAATGTATCACTTGCGCGTCTGGCTGATTGACCAGGACCTTAGCTAAGGAGCAGTGCTATCTCCACACTCTGTGTGCATACTCTTTATCAGTAAGCTGAGCCTACAAAACTATACGAGTGTTTGTCTTCTCCTGTATAGAACTTATTACCCCAGAACATCTAGCAGTGCTATCATACATGCCAGAAGATGAGACTCCGCCGCCACTTTCCATTCACTGGGGACCATTTGTTCATCCAGGCATTTACAAAACAGAATCTTCAGGGGCTCAGCAAGCTCGTTGCACAGCTCCCTTAGCACTCTAGGATGCACCATGTCAGGTCCAGGACTCTTATGGACCTTTAGCCTGGACAGTTTATTTCTAATACCCTCTTCTGTGAACACAATGTGGGTCAGTGCTGTGTCGAACCGTCTGTCCTCAAACGCAGGAAGGTTAGTTGCATCCTCTCTTGTGAACACTGAGGAAAAGAAGCTGTTCAATGCCTCAGCTTTATCCTGGTCAGAATCTGCGTAACTACCATCTTCAAGCCTCGGGTCTGATACTCCTACTCGCGTTTTCAATTTCGACTTTGCATAGCGGTAAAACGCCTTTGGGTTTGACTTGACCTCGCGTGCAACCAGCCTTTGGAACTCCTTTTCAGCCCTCCTACACTCTATCTTTGCTTGGTTTCTGGCTCTTGCATACATCCTCCTGTCTTGCTCATCGTTTGACCCAACCCACGTCCTGAATTTCTGGGTTTTCTTCTTAATTTTGTCGACCGCCGCATGGTTCATGTGTAGGGATCCCCTCGTATTCCTAGAAGCACTGGGTTTGGTCTTGGGTATATATTTATCGATCAAATGGGTCATTTTACTAGTTATGATATTCAGCGTAGTGTCTGCGTTCTTGTACCTTAATAAGTCAGGCCAGTTGATACCCCTCATCTCTTCCCTCATCCCATTGTAATTTCCCTTGTAATATTTGCACCTTGGCCTGGCCTTATCTTGAACTAGGTAACAGTTAAATCTGAATGACAACACTGTATGGTGACTGGTGCCAACTGGGGCAAGGTGTTCCAGTTTGGCCACCATACCCTCCTCGTTTGATATGATGAGGTCAAGTGGCTTGGGTGTTTGTTCCCCTCTGTAATGTGTCGGGTCTCTCACATGTTGGAACAGAAAATTATCTCTCAGAGTTTCTACAAAAAGAGTAGCAGGATTATTCAAGTCATTCGGGGTTGACTCGTTTCTCCAGTCGATGTCGCCATAGTTAAAGTCCCCCATGATAAGGAGGTGGCTGGGGTTGAGCATCGCCGCCTTGTTTATTAAGGTTCTTAAGTTCCTTTGATTTAGTGGGCCACAGTTCGGGGATCTGTAGATACACCCGACGATAAGTAAGTCCCCTCCCTTTAATTTAATTTTACACCACTTGGACTCTTCAAAGACATCCTCTCCCTGTACCCTCGCCTGGCTGGCTCTAAGGTCTTGCCTAGCGTAGATAACCACCCCCCTCCTGCAGGATTCTTGAGTTAGGTTCGTAAATGAGTCATATCCAGCAATACTGAACTCACATTCCTCTGGGTCGATTCTCCTGTTCTTGTACAACAGTTCTACAACTCCTACAATATCTGGTTGGTGTACTCTTAGTAGTGTTTCAAACTCCTCCCTCTTATCAAGGAACGTGTCGGTATTAGTGTACATGACATTCAAGCCAGAATTTGTTCTCGGTAACGTCTCTGCTCTTAGTAATAAACCCGCTCCACCCACATTCTCAGAAGCTGCAGCATTTGCTAAGTACACTGTATTTTGCAGGACGTGGTTAAAAATTTCATTGTTTACACGGCGCTCGTTCCCTCCTG
>NW_024730399.1:0-8047 GCF_018991925.1 Homarus americanus
TCAGCCTGGTAACACACGGGAGATGGGGGAGCGAGCAACAATATGTATTGGTATGAGGAACCGCCTGTGGCCTCAGGTGGGCGAGGGATATTGCCTCCAGTGACAATTACCTGCAGATATTGTCCGGGGCCGTGGAGCTGTGGTGGAGGTGACGAGGTCCCTCATGATGATGATTATGATGATGATGATGATGATAAAATTAAGAAGGACGGATATATGAGCGATAGGGGTTGGGTGTAACCGTGACTGCCCAGTTTGGGCCAATGGGCCCGCTGCAGTTTCCTCCATTCTTATGTTCTTGTTCGTATGATGACATGAGGTAATGATGATGATGATGATGATGATGATGATGATGATGATGATGATGATGTTGTGACAGGCGATGGAGGTGATTCTGATGATGATGGTAATGGCGAGTCTTGATGAACGTTAATGGCGATTATAAGACTGGTGATGTACACATAAAAATGGTGACAGTGACTTGGTTACTCAGTGTGTTGAACCATCAATCAGATCAGGAGCGGCACACACTACAACCACTTTACTCCACAAACGACTAATTTAATTTTTTACAACACAAAATATGGCGATTCACTATTGTCATCGTCACCAATAAAAACATCCAGAAGCAAGTAGATACAACACACATACAGTATATAAGTCAAACAAACATTATGATCACATTAAAAAACTGTTCAAAATGAAAAATATCTGCCTGTTGTCTTCTGTGTTTAAGTGCGTCTCATTGTTCCTGGTGACCAGACCCGGTAAAACCAGAGCGGGTTTAGCACTAAACCCTCCGGACACAAGGACACATTATGACCGCCACTGAACTCAACAACAATACTTTCACTTCTCCAACCGCAGCTGTGTCGACTGGGGGTGCCCCGGACGCGAACCAGCAAATTGTAGGACACGAGGCGAAGGTTGTATTCACTCGGCCACTGCACCTTTTGGCTTCTCCGTAGGGTAATAAATATGTTGACACCTCACAGTATTACAAGGGCAGATTATAAGGCACCAAAATATCGTGGCCACACTACTCAAGGCAGCTTCTATTTCCGTCAATGTAACACACACACACACATCCCAAATAGTTACGTAATTCCCCCCCCCCCACAAAAAAGGAAAAAGCAGATTGTATATGTATCCTCATCACCTGGTGGTAAGAGTGTACACGGTGCAGTAAGTGGCATCATACGGGCAATAAAGAACACGTAAGAGAGGAAACAGCCACAGCTCCTGCCTCTCGCATGCCTCACCCTCGCTACACCACCTACAGGCAGCCGAGAGACAGGCATCTGATTACAAAGGAAAACTAAAATTTTAGTTTAACGTCTTTCATCCTCTCCCCCAAAAAATAATGTGATATAGAATTCTGAGTTCTATAACTTCATCCGTTAAAAAAAATATTGTTTTAATTAAAGTCTTTGGGCCGAGGCTAATCGTACGACCAAATCTCGTCACATTGTCTCTCATGATGACCTAGAATTGAATGATTCTCGTGAAACCTAACGTAACCTAACGTAACCTAACGTAACCTAACGTAACTTAACGTAACTTCGAGAGAGAAACAAAATAAATATCGTGATTTCTCGGCCAATACGAGAAACAACGTGACTAGATTTAACAGTACCATTAGACACTGTAAATTTCATAACAAGAATTACTTAATAATAACATATATCTCTGAATATCTACTGCTGGATATTACACACTCACTCACTCGTCGACATTGAGCAGATCAGAGGGTTATGTTAACTACTAATGATTACCAATTTCTGTAGGAGAGATCTTAATTCCTTATCTTGTATCCAGATGTTTTGAGTGAGAGACTTCATGGTAGATGTTTAGGTACGTGTTTGTGGTGAGAGAGAGTGTTTGTTGTAGATGTTTGTGGTGAGAGAGAGTGTTTGTTGTAGATGTTTGTGGTGAGAGAGAGTGTTTGTTGTAGATGTTTGTGGTGAGAGAGAGTGTTTGTTGTAGATGTTTGTGGTGAGAGAGAGTGTTTGTTGTAGATGTTTGTGGTGAGAGAGAGTGTTTGTTGTAGATGTTTGTGGTGAGAGAGAGTGTTTGTTGTAGATGTTTGTGGTGAGAGAGAGTGTTTGTTGTAGATGTTTGTGGTGAGAGAGAGTGTTTGTTGTAGATGTTTGTGGTGAGAGAGAGTGTTTGTTGTAGGTGTTTGTGGTGAGAGAGAGTGTTTGTTGTAGATGTTTGTGGTGAGAGAGAGTGATTGTTGTAGATGTTTGTGGTGAGAGAGAGTGATTGTTGTAGATGTTTGTGGTGAGAGAGAGTGTTTGTTGTAGATGTTTGTGGTGAGAGAGAGTGATTGTTGTAGATGTTTGTGGTGAGAGAGAGTGATTGTTGTAGATGTTTGTGGTGAGAGAGAGTGTTTGTTGTAAAGGCGCCGGGGTGAGGTGGAGGGTCTAGGAAGAGTCCAATTAGCTATGTATGTATGGCCAACAGGTTAAAGAACGCCCAAAAGACCAAATAGGACGCACACACACACACACACACACACACACAAACCCATGTACTACACACGTTTATATCCACAGAGACACAATATATATTTATAAACATATTTGCACGAGTAATTCTATTTACGTGTTTATAAATAAATAATTGTATTACTAGTAATTGCAACAGGTTAACTCTGTTGACTCCATACATTTTGTGACGAACAGTGAACCCCAGAACATTATTACTACACCATCACAACGCAGCTAAATCAGGAACTTTTTTTTTTTAGTTTTCTCTGTTGTGATTCTGATTGACTGACTGGCTGTGACTAACTGTTATCTGATTGACTGACTGACTATTTAATGGATTGACTGACTGGATGACTGTGTTTGATTGATTTAATTATCTAACTGATTATGACTGATTGTGAATGTCTTAATGATCAATTGACTGTGACTGCCTTAATGATCAACTGACTGTGACTGATTGCCTAACTGATATATATATATATATATATATATATATATATATATATATATATATATATATATATATATATATATATATATATACAGTTTAACCCTCACTTTACGCGGTTAATGTAACCCGCAGGGTCCCGCGGAAAGTGAGGAACGCGTAAAGTGAATAACATAACATATGGGATTAATTGAAATAGAGTCCGGGCCGACCCCCAAACTCCACTTTTTGACGACACACAACTATGTTGTAGTAAAAATATTATCTTAACTTTATGATGGTATGCACACACAATTAATAATTAAGAGAAATATCAATAATATTAGGTTTTTTAACACTTACATTAGTAGAAAAAATGGCTGGGCACACAGGGATGGGCGGTTGGTTCCGAGGCAGAGGGCAGATTATTGGCCCTCACCTGTGTCACTTGTATCAATTGTATCACTATCCACCACAGAGGCTTGCAGGGCCTCTTTTTCAAACTCCCCAAAGTCCATATAAGTCCATATCCTCACCATAATTATCACTATCACTGACTTGGGCCGGCTGTGGTGGGTGGCGGGTGAAGAACTGGTAATGTTTTGATGACTGGGCGACCTTGTGCGCACCATTTTCGCGCCTCTTACACAACATGGCGGATGGCGGGAGGTTTGGATCAAAAAATGGCGCGGCTTGCCAGCTGCTCTCCGCGTAATGGGGTTCACGACCGCGGAATGTGAGCATGTTAGGTTCTGGCAAGGCACCGCGTTAACGGTGAAACGCGGAATGCGGGACCACGTAATGTGAGGATTGACTGTATATATATATATATATATATATATATATATATATATATATATATATATATATATATATATATATATATATATATATATATATATATATATATATATATATATATATATATATATACATACTGTTACGAGTTGGGGATTTAGAATATAGTTAAAAGTCTACCCAGATCCCAACAGGCAACAACAACAAAAAAACCAAAGACAATCGGACTATAAAAGGGTAGACAAAGGATGCGAGTTTTTTGTTGTGTATAATAAAGTACCATAAATTCCTTAACAAAATATTCAGCTTTCTATAATTTACCCTTAACCATACTTAACCTAAACATTAACAGTATATATATATTTATACAACATACAACATTCTAAAGCATGTGGACGTGGGGAGGCAATATAAGATTACAAATACTTAAGTGCGGAGCTGAGATGGCCGACGAATAAGGCTGAGTATTGTAGAAGACGGTAGGTAGTCACTGTGCCGTAGGTTTCCAGGATAGGTGATCCTGTGGTTACTTCCCAGAGTGAACTGAACTCTCATCGAACTGGAGCTGATGAAGAAGACTTGTAGGAGGTGACGCAACAACCAGGATATGGAGAAGGGAAACCCCAGAGTGGTAACTAAGACTAGTCATACTCGTGTTTCGTCCCTAGATGGCGTTGCTCGTGGTGCTGGGTAGGTAGATCAGGACAATAGATGGCGTGGTTCGTAGTGCTGGGTAGGTAGATCATGACAATTGGTGGCGTGGTTCGTAACAATACATACATACATACATACATACATACATATATATATATAGTATATATATATATATATATATATATATATATATATATATATATATATATATATATATATATATATATATATATATATATATATATATATATATATATATATGTTAGCGGGAGAGAGAAGGGGAGAAAAGAAGATGGGAATGCTTCATTTAGGATGCTGAAGGGGTGAGATGCAGTTTCTTAGAACAATTTTTTAGGGGGGTCGTATGCATGTTTTTCTCAGCACATGAGGACAGTGCTGTCTTTTTTTAGGGGGGTCGATTGTAATATTCAGAAATTTCAGTGTAATTTCAAACGCCGCGCCATTGGCGATACTGAGTTTTCAAGGTCATCTGAGGGAAGAGAGCGCTCCCCGCACATAGTGGGAGGTTGTGGAACTAGGCCTAAATGATATTAAATGTAATTTGCCGAATTAATAATGATGCGATTCATGAAGTTAAGGGACTATTATTGAATATGGAATTATTATAGATTATTTATCAGTCTGAATAATGTTACGGGTGTCCCAAGGAGTTACTAGTTAGGCGGAAAATATGTCACGTAGGCCTAAGCTAGCGCCTTGGAGAGACGCGACGCTGGCTAGGTCAGTCACGTGGAGGCATTCGGTCCAGCAAGACGTCCCTGCGCATCCGTCACAGAAATAGTCATGTGGCCTATTCACCTGTGCTGCACTATTGCAGTATAACAAGTAAGTCTCATTCGATCTCAGACAGGGTTTAGATAGGGCAGTGATAAAGTTAACAAGAGCTAACAGTGAGTTCATTTCAGGGTTTCCGTCAGAACCCACTTGACTGCGAGAAATTGACTGCGAGAGATTGACTGCCGTTTTAGACTGCCGTTGATGATTGCGGGTGGCGATTGTCGCCATTGGACCGATTAGTGTAGGCCTGTCACTGTTTAGCGGGGTATCAAAGGATCTCTTGAGGGAATCTAGCCGTCTGGGTGCCCAGCTGACGACGGGACGATCGTTGGGGTCATCAGCTCTCCTCTACCTCGGCTCACAATACCACATGTCTCAAGCAGCTCAGTGAAACCCTCTTGCTAACGGGAAGCTAAAGCTTCTCTCAACTGTACAAGGTCTGATTGGCTCACTCCCTTCCGTTTCATGGATGTACTGGGGGTAAAGTGAGGCCAGCTGAGTGATACAGGGCTGCACACTGGGGCCAAGAGTCAGTGGAGTTTAGAGGTATACTTTCCAAGGTGGAGAAAGGCTGATTTGGGCCTTAAACTACGGGTGCCTGTTGGTTGTGCCTTAAACGACTACGGAGTGCAGGTGGAATCTGTGTGTGTGTGTTAGGTTAGGAAGCATGGTTCACGGGTATTGGTGGACTCAGTAACTTTTTAATAATAGTGATAATATTTTTGTGTGTAGGTAATACTATTTTTCAGTTACTGATGTTGTCTGGCTGTGTGTAGTTAATATTTCTTAAATAATTTTGATAGTATTGTTTTTTAATGTTGTGTCACTAATTGATGCTAGAGAATGAGGGAACTGTTTTTCAGATGAGGTTCCTCCTTTGTTGTAAGTGATACTGTGATTTAGTTCCTTTAATGCATGTAATATTTCTTTATAATTTCAATCTCAGGTATAACCTTTGTTCCTCAGAGTAGTGTTTAAGTTAGGTTAGGAAGTGTGCATCTGTTGGGGGTAGTACAATTCTGTGGAGTGCCCTGAAGGCCTACTCAGGGTGGAGTTAATAAGTTGTTATTTTTTTATACCATTTCCTCAGTGCTTGATATAATTTTGTTGAGTGCCCTTAGGGCCTATTCATTGTAGAGTTATTAATTTCTCATTTTTTAATACCATTTTCTCAGTGATTGATATTCTTTTGTTGAAGACCCTTAAGGCCTGCATCTGTTGGTGTAACATAATTATATTGAGTGCCCTTTAGGCCTATTCATGGTGGAATTAATAATTTCTTATTTTTATACCACTTCTGCAGTGGTGGATATTATTTTGTGAAAATCCTTAAGGCCTGTTTCAGGTGTGCAAGCAACACTTCTTAATACTTTGAATTTATTGTTGTCTAATGAGGCATTGTCTGATTTTCTAATAATTTCAATATCATGTATAACTTTTTTTCCCCAGAGTAGTGTTTTAAGTTCAGGTTTAAAAGTGCGCATATTGGTGTACCATTATTTGATTGTGTTTGTAGTGTTGGAGGGAATATAAGTGTCTAAATTTTACAGTGTGTCTCATTCATCCCAGTCACAGGCGCTATCCTTCCACGGGTCACGGACAATTCATTTTGTTTAGTAAATTTAAGTGCTCTTGTGCTGGTTCGGGATTTCTCACTAAGGGGCGCTTCCACTGCAGTTACCATCTAATAATCTTTAATAAACCCCAAGTCAAGTGAGAAATTAAAGGTCCAGTAAATTCCGACCGGTTACAAATGGTGGCAGAGAGTAGTTATTTTTAATGTCGTGACTGATAGTTTTGTGGTTGGGATAATGAACGCCATCATGTGTTGGTTAGTAATGGTAGGGATTGAACTCGCACTGATGCTCATCCTTGTGCCCGGATTGAGTTGGTTAGGCTTGACAGTAGAGATAAAAATGAGGAGGAAGAGAGACAGCCACGAGACCTTGGTGCAGCTGAGAGAGGAGTTTGGAGACCTAAAGAGGGATTATCAAGCACGGGTAAACAGGTTCAAGTGGGAGTTTCAGGCACACATTCAACGGTTCAGGGAGGAAACAAGGGGTGAATGTCAGGTACACGTCCAGCAGTCAAGGAAGTGTCAGGTCCAAGTGGGAAATACAGGGGTACGTAAGTAGTTCAGAGAGGTTGGTCGAGCCCTCCAGCTGAGAGACAAGACGAAACCGACCGATTACAGTTTAGGTGTGCATGGTAATGAGAAAAGGCAGGTTGTCGAGGGTGAGTTGGAGGAGTTGTGAGTAGGGCAGAGGGGATTGGAGAGATGGTTAGGTCAGAGATGTGCGTTGAGTAGTGGTTGCTGTCATGAGCGGGATTGAGTTGCTGTTATGAGCGGGATTGAGAATACGGTTGTAATGTCCAGGGCCTCACTAATATGGACTGGTACATTGTCAGAGGGTTGGTCTGCCGGCATGAGGTTCGGAGATGTGGATTGAGTCGATCGTTGATGACGTGAGAGCGTTCGTGTGGACTGAGTATTGTTTTGACACTGGTTCCTCTTAGTTCAAGGGTCAGGCAAAGGAGAGCATGTTTGAGTTGGACTGAGTATTGTTTTGACATTGGTTCCTCTTAGTTCAAGGGCCAGGCCAAAGGAGAGTATGCAGGATGTGGACTTGGTATTATTTTGACATTGGTTCTCTAGTTAAGGGCCAGGCAAAAGGGGAGCTTGTATGTTCTGGTTGGTTTTGAATTGGGCTAGGCAAGAAATGGAGTTGCTGGCTGCGAGTTGGAATAGGGCAAAATTGAAGGTGGTTTCTAAGTTGTTCTCTCAGCACATGAGGACAGTGCTGTCTTTTTTAGGGGGGTCGAGTGTTAGCGGGAGAGAGAAGGGGAGAAGAGAAGATGGGAATGCTTCATTTAGCAC
>NW_024730400.1:0-41682 GCF_018991925.1 Homarus americanus
AACATGCATTAAGCAAAGCTCAGACACTCTGTGTAACACCAGACAGGCCCCAGGTGCACTCCAGACACTCCCAAGTGCACCTCCTCTGGACACCCCAGGCACACCCTGACACTCCCCAGGTACACTCCCGACACACCCCAGGTACACCCTGACACCCCAGGTACACTCTCACACACCCAGGAACACCTCTGACACTCCCAGGTACACACCTCTCACACCCCAGGTACACCTTGACACTCCAGACACACCTCTGAAACTCCCAGGCACACCAATGACACTACCAGGTACACCCCCGACACTCCAGGTACACCTGAACACCCAGGTACACCTCCGATACTAGCAGCAAACCTCAGACACCTCTACCACCTATGACAATTCCAGATACACTCTGACACTCCCAGGCACACCAATGACACTACCAGGCACACCTTGACACTCCACAGGCACACACTCCGAAACCACAGGTACACACTACACACCCAGGTACACCTCAGACACTGCCAGGTACACCTCAGACACTCCCAGGTACAGCTCAGACACTCCAAGGTGCACCTCTCACACTCCCAAGTGCACCTCTGACACTCCTAGGCACACCACTGAAACTCCCAGGTACACCTCAGACACTCCCAGGTATACCGGTGACACTCCCAGGTACACCTCTGACACCCCCAAGTACACCTCTGAAACTCCCAGGTAGTCCTCCGTCACTCCCAGGTGTTAGGTGTTCTGGGTAATAAGTTCTATATACAGGAGAGAACACAAACACCTGTATAGTTTTGTAGGTTCGGTTTACTGGATAAGAGTATGTACACAGAGGTGGGTAGCACTGCTCCCTAGCTAAGCTCTTGGTCAACTGCTATAGACGACGTATGGCAAGTGATACATTAGCAGCTTCCATACGTCGCCAGGCACATTAATTAAGCATGTGGGATATGGTAATAACATTGCCACGCGCTGCTAGCTAGGCTGAATAAATAATACATAAATGGAGCACATACATAATATACATACATAATATATAATCCAGCATACATAATATACATACCTCCCTCCCCTATGCGCTCATAGCAAAGTCTTGAGCGGACCTTTCTTCTGGATCCCGTTCTGAGCGTCGAGGACTTCATCCTGGGAAGGGTATAGGACTCAACACTGGTGGCAGGGCAGCAGAAAACATTGTTGCGGGGGCGGAGAAAACGGCGGTTCCTCCACCACACACGACCACTGGGTAACCGCACCTGGTAGTCCCGTGACCTGCCGAGACCCATGACTACGCCTACTTTGTCCCAACGTAGGGAGGTCGGGTCCTGAACACGGACTTGGGTGCCGACACTCAACCTGGAGAGAGAACGGGCGTGGTCGTTGTAGCGGGCGACGACGTCCTGAACACGTTCGGCGGCTCGGCGATCACAATCCTCTGTCATGGCCTGCCACTCCTTGGAGAAGGATTGAGGGTGAGCAGGGACACAAGAACGAAGGGGGCGTCCATACAAAACCTGGGCAGGGGGGCGTCCGGTGTAGTTAGGTGTGTTGCGGAGTTCAAGAAGACCCCGGTCGAAGGCCTCGCAGTCAATGTTCCCAGAAGGGGCCACCTTAAGGATGAGGTGCTTCAGGGATTTGACAGCAGCCTCAGCGTGGCCGTTGGACTGCGGGCAATGGGGCGATGACAACACATGCCGGACTCCCCATCGGTCAAGGAATACAGCAAAGTCACGGCTTGTGAACTGAGGCCCTCCGTCGGTTCGCAGGCGTACAGGAACGCCCACGTCACGGAAGTAGTGGCGGAACTTGCTGATGGTGGCGGCAGACGTCGTGTCATTACCGCACTTGATGACAACCGGCCAACCAGAGAGACGGTCGACGATAACGAGGAAGGACTTTCCTGACACACAGAAAAAGTCGGCCGACACAGACTCAAAGGGGCGGGTGGGGTTGTCGTCACTCATGAAGGGTTCCTGCTGCTGGCTGGGTTGTAGTACTTGGCAGGGCTCACACGCACGGACAACATTGGAGATGTCGGAGTTGATGCCGGGCCAGAACACAGTCTGTCGTGCACGTCGTTTGGTGGCCTCAGCTCCACAGTGACGGTCGTGAAGGCGAGCCAAGGCGTGGGGACGTGATGCAGCAGGGACAACTACACGTGCTCCGTACAGAACAAGGTCTCCGTCGCAGTAAAGTTCATCGCGGAGTTTCCAATACGGGAGCAGGGTGTTGTGAAGATCGTAGCGGTTGCTAGGAAATCCATTCCTCACACACTCGACAAGTCGGACGTAGGAAGGGTCATCTCGGGCCGCTGTTCGAAGGTCCTCCATTGCCTTGTCGTCATCTGGTGACAGGTCCGAACGAAGGGATTGGACGGCATGGAGAGTGACCACAGTCCTGACGGAAAGAGCGAGGTCGGCGTCGAGCACATGATCTTCTGGAGTAGGGCGGCTGACGGGAGAGCGGGAAAAGGCATCAGGGATGCAGAGCTCCTTACCAGCACGCCACACAACACGCCAGGCTTTTCTGCATGCGCAGGCCTCAACCACGCCCAGCGAAAATATGATCGACAAGCGAAGATAGTCGGCATAGTGAAAGTGGCAGGCCTATGAGGTAAACCTGCACTTGAGATCGCCAAAACCACAGCCAAAATATCCAACCAATAGTGGAGGAAGGCAGAGGAAACGCGAACACTGGACGAGTCATGAACTGCCTCCACCATGATCCCAGGAAGGTATCCCACGCCATACAAGCGAGGCATCTGTCTGCAGGTCACAAGGCAATGGCGAGGACAGTGGACCAGACAGGCCTCACTGCTGCCTTGTCGTGGCTGGAGTCCAAGAATGTCTCTTTGCTGGATCCGACGAAAACTCTGCTAACTGGCTGACGAGACCGACAAGGATCTACAGGGGTGGGAAAATCCAGATACGGACCTTCTGGCCAGCATCATTCCAGAGGGTGTACCCACAAAAAGTCAACTGAAGAAACCGCCAGAACAATGTCGGCATTTAGGGTAATGCAGCTTCCGGCACCAGTTGAGTAACTCGCAGATACGGGATAGGTGATCCAATATAATCCCTCGCCGTACGAGTAGCAAACACCACTTTCACACAGCTTCTGCCAGACCTTGTAGAGATTACACCACAAGCAGAAATCTCCCAGAAGCGGCGAATCCCAATAAACACGGCAATAACTGTAACGTCCATGCACAGGCAGATGAAAGTTGTGAGTATCGGTCTTCTTTCGGCAAGTCTATCTGCAAAGATATCCACACAGGTCCATCGCCGCAAAGAAGCGCGCCTTCGTCTGGGGAGAAGGACGAGACACCTGCTGTTGAGTTGAGAGAGGCCAAAGTGTAATCCTGAACACCAATTGTTTTAAGGGACGACAAACCATAGCAGGGTGACACCAATGGAGACGGGTCATCGCCGTTAAGTAACAATTTCCTGGGCAACCATGAGTCCAAGCTCATGGACCGCCTGCGGAAGGCCAGGGAACCAGCCGAGGGGTGTAACATGAAGGGCTTGCGCGTCCCCTCAGGTGGATCCTCGGTGAACGCCATCTTCTATAGAGGCTTGGATCAGAGCGACTAACACCAGAACGTCGCTAAATTCCTTCAGGAAGCACTCCGAGCATCCCGAAGGAGAGGTACTGGCAAGAGGCAGGAAGTAGGGCGGAGCAAAATGTCGTTGCTCCTTTGCACCCCACAGTGGCTCACATCAGGGCTTGGGAAGTCCTGGGAGATGATGGCCAACTCTTGACAATGTCTAGGACAGCAATGAGCCGGGACACCGTTATGCACAACCAGCCTTACACGACCTGTTGCCAAAGTAGATTCAGCCTGAGTAACCCCAGGCCCGGGGCCATTCAGAACCATCTACACAAAAGCGAGAGATCCTGGGGGCATCCCATCACTGAGAGCTCCCAAGCATTGCAAATCTGGGGACCGATGATCATAAAGACCAGCGCCGGTGCCGGGCAACATCTGAAGACTGATGACACACCGCTGCAGGTCACAATGACACGATGTACTGGGGACTTAACCTGACGCGAGGAGCACACTCCTAAAATATATCCGACTTTGTCCAGGCCTCTGACGGAACACTGCGGCCCTACCGGTGAGGGCGCTGAAGCTCCAGCCGACGCTGTCCCTTGCTTATGGAAGGGCAACACTTGTCATATAGGCCCAGACGACTCAATACCATGCACACTTTGGGCAACTTACTGTGAGTGACCAGTGGCCCTTACGGCCACAAACTGCTATATAGACTCAGCAGCCACCCAGGTTCGCGCTGCTACCAACAGTTGTTACAAATGAGCGTAAGGGACGGGAAGTACAGACTTCTGTCCTTAAACAGTACAGCTGTAGAGCACGGATGGCAGAGGTGGCACACCTGGCAGCCCTCATAGAGCGACATATCGTCAACACATCCTGAAGAGAAGAGGAAGAATGAGGGATGCGACAAGTTCTCCCCTCGTCCATAACAATCCACCAGGATCAATTTAACTGGCCCCCTGTGGTGGCCTAAACATATTTCTACCTCCCGAGGCTCTCAAGACGTACAAAAAAGCACAAAGACTCACCTCCATCTGCAGCTAAACACTCCCTGCGCAGAGCTTCATTCTGCTGTCCTTGATGTGCTGCTGTAGAACGTCCAGTACCTCCTACAGACAGCGAAGAGGTTAAAGTACCCAACGTATGTTCTAAGACACGCTGAACTTCCAAAGGACAGGCACATACGCAGCTGGATGAGTTGTTTCTGGCTGTGACAAACTCTGGAGATCCACCATTGTAGCATAATCAGTCCACCGTCGCCGCCATTCACGAAAAGTCTGGAAATTCACCAGAAGCCTTCAAGATGGGCGGTGTTTGAGCCAATGCTTTAGGTGGGGCTGGGGGCGGAAGAAGCATGGATGAGGATCTGAACCAGTCAGTACTGGCAGTTTTAGAGCCAGGGCTATACTACATTAAAGGCTTCATCACTGTCTTCCATTCCTCCGGTGTCTGCCTCTGTCATCCGCCAAACGTCTGTGAGCTTCATCCTCGCGTCTCCACTCATAAACTTCATTACAATTATCTCGGAGATAACGCTGAATGTTGAGGGCCGCTGATGTTAAGGGAGCTGAGCGTCGGGCCGCCTGGTCATCCATCCTCTGGGACCATCATCCGCTTGATTCATCCAGGCGCTGGGTCCACGGCCACGATAAGCATGAGACATAACTATTCATCTAGTACCTGTGTCTAAATCAGTGGACCGGTCAGCCTGTCGTATCAACAATATTTCAGACAAAATTTAATTAAATACACACAGATAAGCAGGTTATATATATAAAAGAGAGCCGCGCGGTCAGCAAGTGTTAGTACATGTATGTGTGTGTGTGTGTGTTCTGGCAAAGTGTCTGCCCAGCTGTGAGGGGGTGGAGGCGGCGCTGTGAGGGAGGGGGTGGAGACAGCGAGTAGCTCAGTCACACTTGAAACGGTCAGAGGAGGGTGCGCTGAACTCTACACCCCACAAATGCCCAGAACATGCCGAATAACTTGGGAACTTAAAACAAGGTCACACATGAACAACGCAATGCACTAAACACAGAAAATCACTGTCACTGACAAATTTTTCTGGAGAGGGATGATAAGGGGGAGTCCATAAGCTGGCTTTTCACAAACTTGCACTAATCACTGTAATTATCCAGTAAGAATACGCACTGTTAGGTGTCTTCCTGGGTAATAAGTTCTATATACAGGAGAGAACACAAACACCTGTATAGTTTTGTAGGTTCGGTTTACTGATAAGAGTATGTACACAGAGGAGCACTCCTCAGCTAGTCTGTCAACCATAGACGATGTATGGCAAGGATACATTAGCAGCTTCCATAATATTTAATAATAAATATAAATGGAGCACACACAATATGCATACATAATATAACCAGCATACATAATATACATACACCAGGTACACCCCACAACCTGACACTCCCAGATACACTTGACACCCCAGGTACACCTCTGACACTCCCAGGCACTCTGACACCCGGTACCTCTTGACGCCCCACCTCTGACAAATTCCCAGGCACACCCTACACCCCAGGTACCCCAAACTGCCAGACACCCCAGATACTGCCCCACACCCCAGGCACACCTCCGACACCCCAGGCAACACCTGACACCGCACAGGTACACCCCGCAGACACCCCCAACCAATCCAGACACTGCACACCAATGACATCCCAGTACACCTCCACACCCAAGATACACCCCTGACACCCAGTACCTCTGACACCTCCTGACACCCAGGTACACTTCACACCCCCACCCCAGCACACACCTCTCAAACCCAGGCAAGCCCCTGACACTCCCAGGTACACCACTGACATTCCCAGGTACACCTGACACCCTCAGCAATCCCAGGCACACACTGACACTGCACACCTCTGACACCCCCAGGCAACTCTACGACACCCACACTGATACTCCTGCATACACCAGACCTCCAGGTACACCTCTGACACCCCCAGGTGCACCGTACCCAGGCACCCCTGACACTCCCCAGGCACACCTCTGACACTCGCAGGCACACCTCTGACACCCCTGCACACCTCCGACACTCCCAGCACTCCGACACTCCCACGGTAAACTCCTGACACTCCCCAGACACCTGCACACCCCCACACCTCAAGGCACCCCATACCTGCACCTGACTCCCAGGCACCCCTGACACTCCGCACACCTCTTAATCACACTCTGAGGCACAACCCAGACACTCCCACACACCCCACCCAGGCACACCTCAGACACCCAGGCACAAACCCCAGACACCCCAATACACACCTCAAACACTCCCAGGCACACCCTGACACCCCAGGCACTGATTACACCCGGTACACCATACCCCAGGCACTTCCGACACCCCTGACACCCCAGGCACACCCTCTGACACCCCAGGCACACTCTGACACACCCCAGGCACACCCCTCAGACACACCCATAAGCACTTATGACACCCTGTACACCTGACACACCCAGGCACACCTCTGACACACCCCAGGCACACCTCTGACACCCAGGTACACCCTGACACTCACAGGTCACACCTCTGACACTCCCACGCACACTGCTGACACCCCAGGCACACCCCTTGACACCCTATGCACTCACAACTGACACTCCTGGAACCCTGACATTCCCCAGGCACCTCCCTGACACTCCAGCACCTCTGAGATACACCCTGGCACACTTATACCAGACACCCCAGGTACACCTCCGATGCTTCCAGGTACTCTCGACACTCCCAGGCACGTCTGACACTGCACCTCCGACACTCCCAGTTACACCCCCCTGTCACTCCAGGCACACACCTCTGACACTCCCAGGCACACCTCTGATACGCCCAGGACCTCTGGACACCTCCCAGGTACACCTTGACATTCTGGCACACCTCCGATATTCCAGGCACACCCTGACACACTCCCCAGGTACACCTCTGAGACACCCCAGGCACACCTCCCCAGACACCCCAGGCACACGTCTGACACTCCCCAGGCACACCTCTCCTGCCTCCCAGGTATACCTCAGACACAGGCACACCTCTGACACTCCCAGGCGCACCGACACCCACAGGTCCCTGACACTCCTACCACACTGCTGACACTCCCAGGCACACCTTTGACACTCCCCAGGTACTCAACTGACACCCCTGGAACACCCTGACATTCCCAGGCACACCTCTGACACCCCAGGCACACCTCCTGACACCCCAGACACACCCCAGACACTCACACGGACACCCCAGACAGGCACTCCGATGCTCCAGGCACCTCTGACACCCAGGCACACGTCTGACACCCCAGTTACACCTCCTGACACCCCAGTTACACCCCTGTCACCCCAGGTACACCTCTTGACACTCCCAGGTACACCTCTGATATGCCCAGGAACACCTCTGACACTCAGGTACACCTTTGATACTCCCAGGCACACCTCCGATATTCCCAGGTACACCTCTGACACCCCAGGCACTCCTCTGACACTCCCAGGCACACCTCAGACACTCGGCACACGTCTGACACCCCAGGTACACCTCTGGCTCTCCCAGGTATTCCCCAGACACTGCAGGCACACCTCCCGACACCCAGGTGCACACCTGACACTCAAAGGCACACCCTGACACCCAGGTCAACCTCTGACACCCCAGGCACACCTGACACTCCCCAGGCACACCAATGACAGTCCCAGGAACACCTCTGACACTCCCAGATACACCTCTGACACTCCCAGGTACTCCTCTGACGCTCCCAGGTACCCCTCTGACACTCCCAGGTACACATCTTGACACATCCAGGTACTCCTCTGACGCTCCCAGGCACCCTCTGACACCCCAGGTACTCCTCTGACACTCCCCAGGCACACCTCTGACACTGCCAGGCACACCCCAGACACTGCCAGGCACCCCAGACACTGCCAGATATACCCCAGACACCCCACACCTCCGACACCCGGCACACCTCCGACACCACAGGCACACCGCTGACACCCCAACTAATCCTCTGACACCCCAGGTACACCCCAGACACCCCAGGTACACCAATGACAGTCCCAGGTACACCTCTGACACTCCCAGATACACCTCTGACACTCCCAGGTACTCCTCTGACGCTCCCAGGCACACCTGACACTCCTAGGCACACACTCTCACACTCCCAGGCACACCTCACACCCCAGGCACACCTCTCAAACCCCAGGCCACCTGACACCCCAGGCACTCCACTGACATTCCCTGCACACCTCCGACACTCCCAGGTATACCACTGGCTCTCCCAGCACACCCAGTGATATTCCCCAGGTACACTCCATACTCCCAGGCACCTTGACACCCCAGGCACTCCACTGACACCCCACACCTCCTGACACTCCAGGGCACACCTCACCCTCCCAGGTACACCTCTGACCACCCCAGTCACACCTCCGATACCCCAGGCACACCAGACACTCTCTGGTTCACCTCTGACACTCCCTCGTTCACCCTGACACTCCCCTGGCACACCTCTGACACTCCCCAGGCACACCCTGACATCCCAGGCACCCAGCCACCCCAGGCGCACCTCTGACACCCCAGGCACACCTCTGACACTCGCAGGCACACCTCACACCCCAGGCACACCTCCGGCACCCCAGGCACACCTCCGACACTCCCACGTAAACATCTCACCCCAGGCACACCCCAGACACCTCAGGCACACCTTGACACCCCAGCACCCCAGACACTCCCCAGGCACACCTTGACTTTTCCCAGGCATACCCCTGACACCCCCAGGCACACCTCTGACACTCCTAGGCACACTCTACAATCCGAGGTACACCTCTGACACTCTGAGGCACACCAGACACCCCAGGCACACCCTCTGACACCCCAGGACACACCCCAGACACCAGGCACACCCCAGACACTCCCATATACACATCAAACACTCCCAGGCACACCTCAGACACTCCCAGGCACTGATGAACACTCCCAGGCAAACCTGACACCCAGGCACACCTCTGACACCCAGGTACACCTCCGACACCCCAGGCACACCTCGGACACTGGCACACTTCTCACACTCAGGCACACCTCTCACCCCCCCAGGCACACCTCTGACATCCCATGCACACCCCACACCCCAGGTACTCCACTGACATTCCCTGCACACCCACACTCCAGGCACACCTCTGACACTCCCCAGGCACACCCCACACTCCCAGGCACACTGATGACACTCCCAGGCACACTGATGACACTCCCAGGCACACCCCAGACACTCCCAGTGACACTGCTGACACTCCCAGGCACACCGCTGTCACCCCAGGCACATCCCCTGACACTCCCCAGTACACCCCTGACACCTGCACACCTCTGACACTCCCTGGTACACCGCTGACACACCCAGGCACACCTGACACTCCCAGGCACCCCTGACACCCCAGATACAGCCCTGACACTCCCAGGCACACCTCTGACACCTTAGGCACACCCCAGACACCGGCACACCCCAGACACTCCCCAGGCACACCTGACACCCCAGGCACACCCCTGACACCCCAGGCACACCAGTCACCACAGGCACACCTCAGACACTCCCCAGACACACCCCTCTGACTCCCAGGCACTCATCTGACACCCAGGCACACCTCAGACACTCCAGAACACCCCAGACACTCCCAGGCACACCTGACACTCCCAGGCACACCCCTGACACCCCAGGCACACCTCTGACACTCTCCAGGCACACCTCTGACACCCCCAGGAACACCTCTGACACTCCCCAGGCACACCTATGATAACTCTAGGCATACCTCAGACACTCCCCAGGTACACCTCTGACACTCCCAGGTACACCTGACACTCCCCGGCACACCCTGATACCACAGGCATACTCTTGACACTCCCCACGCACACTGCTGACACTCCCAGGCACACCGCCACACCCAAGGTACATCCCGACACTCCCCAGGCACACCCCTGACACCCTAGGCATGCCTCTGACACTAGGCACACCTCTGACACTCCCCAGGCACACCTCTGACACTCCCAGGCACACCTCTGATACCCACAGGCATACCACTGACACCACGGCATACCACACACCCCAGGCACACCTCTGACACCCCAGGCACACCTTGACACCCCAGGTACCAACTGACACCCCTGGAACACCCCTGACATTCCCCAGGTTCACCTCTGACACTCCAGGTGCACACCTCTGACACCCAGCCACACCTCACACCCCCAGACACACCAGACACCCCACGCATACCCCAGACACCTCCAGGCACACCCTGACACTCCAGGCATTTCCTCTGACACCCTAGGCACACTCTGATACTCCCAGGTGAACCTCTGACACCCCAGGCACACCTCTGACACTCCCAGGTACACCCTCTGATACTCCCAGGTATACCTCTGACACTCCCACGTCACACCGCTGACACTCCCAGGCACACCGCTGACACTGCCAGTTACACCTCTGACACCCATGTACACCCCAGACACTTCCAGGCACACCTCAGACACTCCCAGGCACCGATGCTTCCAGGTACTCCTCTGACACTGGCACACGTCTGACACTACCAGTTACACCTCCGACACTCCCAGTTACACCCCTGACACTCCCAGGCACACCTCTGACACTGCCAGGTACACTCTGACACTCCCAGGTACACTCTGATACGCACCAGGTACACTTGACCTCCCAGGCACACCTTGATACTCCCAGGCACACGTCCGATACTCCAGGCACACTCCGACACCCCCAGGTACTCCTCTGACACCCCAGGCACACCAGACACTCCCAGGCACACGTCTGACACTCCCAGGTACACCTCTGGCTCTCCAGGTATACCTCAGACACTCCCAGGCACACCTCCGACACTCCCAGGCATACCCTCAGACACCCCAGGCACACCTCCGACACTCAGGTCACACCTCCGACACTCACAGGTACACCGCTGACACCCCCAGGGACACCAATGACAGTCCCAGGTACACATCTGACACTCCCAGATACACCTCTGACACTCCCAGGCACTCCTCTGACGCTCCCAGGTACTCCTCTGACACTCCCAGGTACACCTTGACACTCCCAGGTACTCCTCTGACGCTCCCAGGTACTCTGACACCCCAGGCACACCTCTGACACTGCCAGGCACACCCCAGACACTGCACAGAATATCACAGACACCCAGGCACACCTCCGACAACTTCCAGGTACACCACCGACACTCACAGGTACACCTCGCTGATACCCCCAGGCAATCCTCTGACACCCCAGGTACACCCCAGACACTCCCAGGTACACCAATGACAGTCCCAGGTACACCTCTGACACTCCCCAGATACACCTCTGACACTCCAGGCACTCCTCTGACGCCCCAGGCACACCTCCGACACCCTAGGCACACTTCACATCCCAGGCACACCCTCACACCCCAGGCACACCCCCCAAACCCCAGGCACACCTCTGACACCCCAGGCACACCTCAGACATCCCAGGTACACTGATGACACTCCCCAGGCACACTGATGACACCCCAGGCACACCCCAGACACTCCCCATGCACACTGCTGACACCCCAGGCACACCGCTGTCACTCCCAGGCACATCCCTGACACTCCCAGGAACACCCTGACACTCCCCAGGCACACCTCTGACACTCCTTGGCACCGCTGACACACCCAGGCACACCTGACACTCCCCAGGCACACCCCTGACACTCCCAGACAGCCCTGACACCCCAGGCACACCTCTGACACCTTAGGCACACCCCAGACACCCCAGGCACACCCAGACACTGCAGGCACACCTGACACTCCCAGGCACACCCCTGACACTCCCAGGCACACCTCAGTCACCACAGGTACACCTCAGTCCCAGATACACCTCTGACCTCCCAGGCACCATCTGACACCCATAGGCACACCCCAGACACCCCAGGCACACCCCAGACACCCCAGGCACACCTGACACTCCCAGGCACACCCCTGACACCCCCAGGCACACCTCTGACACTTCCAGGCACACCTCTGACACTCCCAGAACACCTCTGACATCCCCAGGCACACCTATGATACTCCTAGGCATACCCTCAGACACTCAGGTGCACACCCTCTGACACTCCCAGGCACACCTCTGACACTCCCCAGGCACCCTCTGATACTCACAGGCATACCTCTGACACCCACGCACACTGCTGACACTCCCAGGTACACCGCTGTCACCCAAGGTACATCCCTGACACTGGCACACCCCTGACACTCCTAGGTATACCTCTGACACCCCAGGACACCTCTGACACCCCAGGCACACCTCTGACACCCCAGGCACACCTCTGATACCAGGCATACCACTGACACCCCACGCACACTGCTGACACTCCCAGGCACACCTCTGACACTCCCAGGCACACCTCCTTGACACCCCAGGTACTCAACTGACACCCCAGAACACCTCTGACATTCCCAGGTTCACCTCTGACCCAGGCACACCTCCTGACACCCCAGCCACACCCCAGACACCTCCCAGACACACCCCTCAAGACCCTCCCACACACCCCAAGACACCTCTGGTACACCTCCTGACACTGCTATCTCTGACACCCTCAGGCACACCTCTGATACTCCCAGGCACCTCTGACACTCCCCAGGCACACCTCTGACACCCCAGGCACACCTCTGATACTCCCAGGCATACCTCTGACACCTCCCACGCACACCGCTGACACTCCCAGGCACACCGCTGATACCTACACCTCTGACACTCCATGCACACCTCAGACACTTCCAGGCATACCTCAGACACTCCCAGGTACTCCTCCGATGCTTCCAGGTACTCCTCTGACACTCCGTGCACAACGTCTGACACTACCAGTTCCACCTCCGACACACTCCCAGTTACACCCCTGACACCCCAGGTACACCAATGACAGTCCCAGGTACACCTCTGACACTCCTGAGATACACCTCTGACACTCCCAGGTACCCTCTGACGCTCCCAGGCACACCTCCGACACCCTAGGCACACTTCCCATTCCCCGGCCACCTCTCACACCTCCCAGGCACACCTCAAACTCCCAGGTACACCTCTGACACTCCAGGTACTCCACTGACATTCCCGGTACACCTCCGACACTCCCAGGTATACCACCGGCACTCCCAGGTCACCTCCGATATTCCCAGGTACACTCTGATACTCCCAGGTACACCTGACACTCCAGTGTACTCCACTGACACTCCCAGGTACACCTCCGATACCCCAGGCACACCTCAGACACCCCCTGTCCACTTTGACACTTCCTCGTTCACCTCTGACACTCCTGGTACACTTTGACACTCCCAGGTACACCTCTGACACTTGCATACCTCCAACACCCCAGGTACACCTCCGACACTCCCAGGTACACCTCTGACAATCCTAGGTACTCCACTGACACTCCCTGGTACACCTCTGACACTCCCAGGTAAACATTTGATACTCCCAGGTACACCTCTGACACTGCCAGATACACCTCAGACACTCCCAGTTACACCCCTGACACTCCCAGGTACACTGCTGACACTCCCAGGTACACCTCTGATAATCCCAGGCACACCTCTGGACCTCCGCATGCCCCTCAGACACTCCTGCCACGTCTCACACTCCCAGGTACACCTCTAACCCCAGGTACCTCAGACACTCCCAGATACACACCTCTGACACTCCCAGGTACTCTCCGATACTCCCAGGCACCTCTGACAACTCCCAGGTACACTGCTGCACCTCCCAGGTACACCTCTGACACTCCCAGGTACTCCTCTGATGCTCCCAGGTACACCTCTGACACTTCAGGTACACCTCTGACTCTCCCAGTTACACATCCGATACCAGGTACACCTCCGATACCCCTGGTACACTCAGTCACTTCCTGGTTCACCTCTGACACCCCAGGTACACCTCTGACACCCCAAGGCACACCTTGACACTCCAAGGCACACCTCTGACACCCCAGGTACACCCCAGACACCCAGACATACCCTGACACCCCAGGCACACCCCAGACACTTCCAGGTACACCTTACACTCCCAGGCACACCCCTGACACCCCAGGTTCACCTCTGACACTCCCAGATACACTCTGACACTCCCAGGCACACTCCAGACACTCCCAGGCACACCTCTGACACTGCCAGGTACAGCCCAGACACTCCCAGGTACACCCCTGACATTCACTGGTACACCTCTGACACTCCCAAGTACACCTCTGACACTCCCAGGTACACCCTAGACACTCCCACGTACACTGCTGACACTCCCAGGTACACCGCTGTCACTCCCAGGTACATCCCTGACATTCCCAGGTACACCCCTGACACTCCCAAGTACACCTCTGACACTCCTAGGTACTCCACTGACACTCCCTAGTACACCTCTGACACTCCAGGTAAACATCTGATACTCCCAGGTACACCCTGACACTGCCAGGCACACCAGACACTCCCAGCCACACCCCTGACACTCCCAGGCACACTGCCTGACACTCCCAGGTACACCTCTGATAATCCCAGGCCTGACACCCCAGGACACCTCAGACACTCCCAGGCACACGTCTCACACCGGCACACCCTAACCCCCAGGCACACCTCAGACACTCCCCAGATACACCCTGACACCCTTGCTCCTCCGATACTCCCTGGTACACCCTCTGACACTCCCAGGCACACGCTGACACTCCCAGGTACACCTCTGACCCCAGGTACTCCTCTGATGCTCCCAGGCACACCTCTGACACTCTCAGGTACACCCTGACTCTCCCAGTTACACCTCCTGATACTCCCCAGGCACACCTCCGATACCCCTGGCACACCTCAGTCACTTCCTGGTTCACCCCTGACACCCCAGGTACACCTCTGACACCCCGAGGCACACCTTGACACCAGGTACACCCCTAGACACTCCCAGGTACACCACAATCCCAGGTACACCCCTGACACTCCCAGGTTCACCTCTGACACTCCAGATACACCTCTGACACCCCTGCACACCTGAACACCCCAGGCACACCTCTGACACTGCCAGGTACATCTCAGACACTCCCAGGTACACCCCTGACATTCACTGCACACCTCTGACACTCCCAAGCACACCTCTGACACTCCCAGGCACACCCCAGACACTCCCCACGCACACTGCTGACACTCCCAGGCACACTGCTGTCACTCCCAGGCACATCCCTGATACTCCCAGGTACACCCCTGACACTCCCAGGTACACCTCTGAAAACCCTAGGTACACCGCTGACACTCACAGGCACACCTGACACCCAGGTACACCCTGACACTCCAGGCACACTGACACTCAGGCACACCTCAGTCACCACAGGTACACCTCAGATACTCCCAGATACACCTCTGACCTCCCATACCTCTGACACTCTTAGGTACACCTCAGACACTCCCAGATACACCCCAGACACCCAGGACACACCTGACACTCCCAGGCACACCCTGACACTCCCAGGCACACCTCTGACACTTCCAGGTACACCTCTGACACCCCAGGAACACCTCTGCACACCCCAGGCACACCTCTGACACCCCAGGTATACCTCTGACACCCAGGCACACCTCTGACACTCCAGGCACACCTCTGACCTGGCACACCCTGACACTCTGACACTCCCCACACTGCTGACCTCCCAGGTACACACGCTGTCACTCCCAGGTCACATCCCTGACACTCCAGGCACACCCCTGACACCCTAGGTATACCTCTGACACTCCCCAGGTACACCTCTGACTCCCAGGTGCAAACCTCTCTCTGACACTCCAGGCACACCTCTGATACTCACAGGCATACCTCTGACACTCCCACGTACACTGCTGACACTCCCAGGTACACCTCTGACACTCCCAGGTACACCTTGGCACTCCCAGGTACTCAACTGACACTCCCTGGAACACCCCTGACATTCCCAGGTACACCTCTGACACTCCCAGGTACACCTCTGACACTCCCAGTTACACCTCAGACACTCCCAGATACACCTCAGACACTACACGTATACTCAGACACTCCCAGGTACTCTGATGCTTCCAGGTACTCCTCTGACACTCCCAGGCACACGTCTGACACTCCCAGTTACACCTCCGACACTCCCAGTTACACCCCTGACACTCCCAGGTACACCTCTGACACTGCCAGGTACACCTCTGACACTCCTCAGGTAAACCTCTGATACGCCCAGGTACACCTCTGACACTCTGCACACCTTGATACCCCAGGTACACCTCCTGATGCTCCCCAGGCACACCTCTGACACCCAGGTACTCCTCTGACACCCCAGGTACACTCCAGACACTCCCAGGCACACGTCTGAAACCCCAGGCACGTCTGACACTCCCAGGTACACCTCTGGCTCCCCAGGTATACCTCAGACACTCCCAGGCCACCGTACACTCCCAGGCACACCTCTGACATTCACAGGTACACCGCTGACACCCCCAGGTAATCCCTCTGACACTCCTAGGTACACCCCAGACACTTCCAGGTACACCAATGACAGTCCCAGGCACACCTCCAGACACCCCCAGGTACTCCTCTGACGCTCCCAGGTACCCTCTGACACTCCCAGGTACACCCTTGACACTCCCAGGTACTCCTCTGACGCTTCCAGGTACTCTCTGACACTCCAGGTACACCTTGACACTCCCAGGTACACCTCTGACACTGCCAGGTACACCTCAGACACAGATATACCTCAGACACCCCAGGCACACCTCCGACACCCCAGGCACACCTGACACTCACAGGTACACCGCTGACACCTGCAATCCTCTGACACTCTAGGCACACCCCAGACACTCCCAGGTGGACACCAATGACAGTCCCAGTACACCCGGACACTCCCAGATAAAACCTCTGACACTCCCAGGTACCTCTGACGCCCCAGGACACCTCCGACACCCTAGGCACACTTCTCACACTCCCAGGAACACTTCTCACACTCCCCAGGCACACCTCTCAAACTCCCCAGGCACACCTCTGACACTCCCAGGTACTCCACTGACATTCCCTGGTACACTGACACTCCCAGGAATACCACTGGCGCCCCAGGACACACCTGCGATATTTCCAGGCACACCTGATACTCCCCAAGCACACCTTGACACCCCAGGTACTCCACTGACACCCCAGGTACCCTCCGATACCCCAGCACACCAGACCCTCCAGGTACACACCACTGACCCAGTTCACACCTCCGATACCCCAGGCACACCTGAGACACCTCTGGTTCACCCCTGACACTCCCCCGTTCACCCTGACACTCCCTAGCACACCTCTGACACCCAGTACACCTCTGACACTCAGGCACCTGTCACCCCAGCGGCACCCTGACACTCCAGGCACACCCTCTGACACTGCAGGCACACCCCTCTGACACCCCAGGCACACCTCCGACACCCCAGGCACACCTCCACACCCCACACTCCCACTACCAGGCACACCTCAGACACTCTCAGGCACACCTCTGACACTCCCTGGTACACCCCAGACACCTCCCAGGCACACCTATGACACTCCCCAGGCACACACTGATGACACTCCCAGGTACACCTGACACTCCCCAGGACACCTGACACTCCCAGGTACACACTTCACGCTCCCAGGAACATCTCCTCACACTCCCAGGTCACACCTCTGACACCCCATGCACACCTCTGACACTCCCAGGTACCCACTGACATTCTTGGAACACCTCCCGACACCTGTGCCACACCTCCGATACCCCAGGCACACCTCAGACACTCCATGGTTCACCCTTACACCTGGTCTACCCTGACACTTCCTGGTACACCTCTGACACTCCCAGGCACACCTCTGACACTTGCACACCTGACACACTCCAATATCACCTCTGACCCTCCTAGGTACTCCTCTGACACTCCCCTGGCACACCTCTGACACTCCCAGGTACACATCTGATACTCCCCAGGTACACCTCCTGACACTCCCATGAAAACCCCCAGACACCTCACCCCAGGACACCTCAGACACCCCAGGTACGCCCCTGACACTCCCCACCCACACCTCCGACACTCCCAGTTACACCCTGACACTCCCAGGTACACCCCTGACACTCCCAGGTACACCTCTGATAATCCCAGGAACACCTCTCAACTCAGTGGCCACCTCAGACACTCCCCAGCACACTCTCTGACACCCCAGGCACACCTCTGACACTCCCAGGTTCTCCCGACACCCCAGGTTCTCCTCTGACACCCCAGGCACACCCTCAAACACCCCAGGCACACCCCCTGACACTCCCAGGTACACCTCTGACACTCCCCAGGCACACTGACATTCCCTGGTACACCTCCGACACTCCCAGGATACCACTGGCACTCCCAGGTACACCTCCGATATTCCCAGGTACACTTCCGATACTCCCCAGGTACACCTTGACACTCCCAGGTACTCCACTGACACCCCAGGTACACCTGATACTCCCCAGGCACACCTCAGACACCCCTGGTTCACCTCCTGACACCCCTCGTTCACCTCTGACACTCCCCAGGCACACCTCTGACACTGCAGGCACACCTGACACTCCCAGGCACACCCGACCTCCCAGGTACACCTCCCGACACTCCCACGTCACACTTCTCACCCCAGGTACACCCCAGACCCCTCTCCAGGCACACCTCTGACACTCCAGGCACTCCTGCAACACTCCCAGGTACACCTCTGACACCTGCACACCCCAGACACTAGGTGCACACCCTTGACACTTCCAGGCACACCCCTGACACCCCAGGTACACTTGACACTTAGTACACTCTGACACCTGAGGCACCTCTGACACCCTGAGGCACACCCAAGACACTCCCCAGGCACACTCTGACACTCCCAGGTACACCTCAGACACTCCCAGGCACACCCCAGACACCTCCATATACACATCAACACTCCCAGGTACACCCAGACACTCCCAGGTGCACTGATGACACTCCCAGGTACACCTCTGACACTCCCAGGTACACCTCTGACACCCCAGGTACACCTCCGACACTCCCAGGCACACCTCGACACTCCCCAGGCACCCTCTCACACTCCCAGGCACACCTCCTCTCACACTCCCAGGCACACCTCTCACACTCCCATGTACACCTCTGCACACTCCCAGGTACCCACTGACATTCCCTGGTACACCTCCGACACTCCCAGGTACATCTCTGGCACCCCAGGCACACCTCCAGACACTCCCAGTACACTGATGACACCCCAGGTGCACACTGATGACACTCCCAGGCACACTGATGACACCCCAGGCACACCTCCGACACCCCAGGTACACCTCCAGACACCCCAGGTACACTTCACGCCTGCACATGCCCCTCACACCCCAGGCACACCTCCTGACACCCCATGTACACCTCTGACACCCCCAGGTACTCCACTGACATTCCCTGGTACACCTCCGACACTCCCAGGCACACTGATGACACCCCAGGCACACTGATGACACCCCAGGTTCTCCCCTGACACCCCATGCACACCTCAAACACCCCAGGCACACCCCTGACACCCCAGGCACACCTCTGACAATCCAAGCCACACCTTCTGACACTGGCACACCCCAGACACCCCAGGTACCCCTCAGACACTCCAGGTGGCACACCCCTGACACCCCAAGCACACCTCTGACACCCATGTACACCTCTGACACCCCATGCACACCTGACAGTCCTAGGCACCCACTGACATTCCCTGGTACAGCCCTGACACTCTCAGCTGCACACTCTGACACCTGGTACACCTCAAACACTCCCAGGCACACCCCTGACACCCAGGCACACCTCTGACACTCCCAGGCACACCTCTGACACTCCCAGGTACTTCTCTGATACTCCCCAGGCACACCCCAAACACTCCCCAGGCACACACCTGACACTCCCCAGGCACCTCTGACACTCCAAGGCACACCTCTGACACTCCCAGGTACACCCCAGACACATCAAGATACACCTCTGACACTCCCAGGTACTCCTCTGACACCTAGGTACACCTCAGACACTCCCAGGCACACCTCTGACACCCCAGGCACACCTCCGACACTGCACCTCGGACACCTCCCCAGGCACACCCTCACACCCCAGGCACACCTCTCACACTCCCAGGCACACCTCTCACACTCCCATGCACACCCTGACACTCCCAGGTACTCCACTGACATTCCCTGGTACACCTCCGACACTCCCAGGCACATCTCTGCACTCCCAGGCACACTCCAGACACTCCCAGGCACACTGATGACACTCCCAGGCACACTGATGACACTCCCAGGCACACCTCCACACTTGACACCTCCGACACTGGCACACCTGACACTCCCAGGTACACCTCACGCCCTGCAGGCACACCTCCTCACTCCCCAGGCACACCTCTGACACCCCATGCACACCTCTGACACTCCCCAGGTACCCACTGACATTCCCTGGCCCACCTGACACTCCCAGGTACACTTGATGACACTCCCAGGCATACTGATGACACTCCCAGGTTCTCCTCTGACACTCCCAATGCACACCCCAAACACCCCCAGGTACACCCCTGACACTCCCAGGTACACCTCTGACAACCAAGCCACACCTCTGACACCCCAGGTACACCCCAGACACTCCCCAGGCACCTCAGACACCCCCAGGTACACCCTGACGCTCCCAGCACACCTCTGACACCCATGCACACCTCCGACACTCCCATGTAGACCTCTGACAGTCCCAGGTACTCCACTGACATTCCCTGGTACAGCCCTGACACTCCCAGGCACACTTCTGACACTCCCCAGGCACACCTCAAACACTCCCAGGTACACCCCTGACACTCCCAGGCACACCTCTGACACTGGCACACCTCTGACACTTGCAATTTCTGACACTAGGTACACCTCAAACACTCCCAGGCACACACCTGACACTCCCCAGGCACACCTCTGACACTCCAAGGCACACCTCTGACACTCCCAGGTACACCCCAGACACATCAAGATACACCTCTGACACTCCCAGGTACTCCTCTGACACTCTTAGGCACACCTCAGACACCCCAGGTACACCCTAGACACCCCCAGGCACACCTTACACTCCCAGGTACACCCCTGACACCCCAGGCACACCCTGACACTCCAGGCACACCTCTGATACCCCAGGTACACCTCTGACACTCCCAGGTACACCTCTGACACTGGCACACCTCTGATACTCCCAGGCATACCTCTGACACTCCCCACGCACACCGCTGACACCCCAGGCACACCGCTGACACTGCCAGTTTCTGACACTCCATGCACACCTCAGACATCCATACCACCTCAGACACTCCCACGTACATCCGAGTCCTCCCATACACTCTCCGACAAGGCACACCCTGACACTAGTCACACCTCCGACAATCCCAGTTGCACACCCTGACACCCCAGGCACCTCTGACACTGCCAGGTACACCTCTGACACTCCCAAGCACACCCTGATACGCCCAGGTACACTACATGACACTCCCAGGTACACCTTTGATACTCCCAGGTACACCTCCGATACCCCAGGTACACCTCTGACACTCCCAGGCACTCCCTCTGACACTCGGTACACCTCAGACACCTCCAGGTACACCTCCTGACACCCAGGCACCTCAGACACTCTCAGGCACACCTCTGACACCCTGGCACACCCCAGACACTCCCAGGCACCCTTGACACTCTCCAGGTACACCTCAGACACTCCAGGTACACCTCTGACACCTGAGGTACACCTCTGACACCTGAGGCACACCCCAGACACTCCCAGGCACACCCTCTGACACTCCCAGGCACACCTCAGACACTCCCCAGGTACACCCCAGACACTCCCATATACACATCAAACACTCAGGTACACCTCAGACACTCCCAGGTGCACTGATGACACTAGTCACACCTCTGACACCCCAGGCACACCTCTGACACCCAGGTGCACCTCCGACACTTCCAGGCACACCTCGGACACTCCCCAGGCACACTTCTCACACCCCACACCTCTCACACCCCAGGCACACCTCTGACACCCCAGGTGCACACCTCCGACACCCCAGGTACACCCACCCCCACACCCCTCACCCCAGGTACACCCCAGACACTCTCAGGCACACCTCTGACACTCCCTGGTACACCCCAGACACCCCAGGTACACCTTGACACTTCCAGGTACACCCCTGACACTCCCAGGTACACCTCTGACACCCCTAGGCACACCTCTGACACCTGAGGCACACCTCTGACACCTGAGGCACACCCCAGACACTCCCAGGCACCACTGACACTCCCAGGTACACCTTGATACTCCCAGGCACACCTGATACCCCCAGGTACACCTCTGACACTCCCAGGTACTCCTCTGACACCCCAGGTACACCCTGACACTCCCAGGCACACATCTGACACTCCCAGGCACACCTGACAATTCTGGTGCACACCCTCAGACACCCCAGGCACACTGCTGCTGACACCCAGGTACACCTCTGACACTCACAGTTACACTGGACACTCCTGTTTTCTCTGACACCCCAGGCACACCTCTGACACTCCCAGTTACACCCCCTAACATTCCCAGGTACACCCTGACACTCCCAGGTACACCTCTGATACTCCCAGTTACACATCTGACCTTAAGTACACCTCTGATACTCCAATGACAGTCCCAGGTACACCTCTGACACTACCAGATACACCTCTGACACTCCCAGGTACTCCTCTCACGCTCCCAGGTACACCTCTGACACTCCCTGGTACACCTCTGATACGCCCAGGTACACACCTGACACTCCCAGGTACACCTTTGATACTCCCAGGTACACCTCCGATACTCCCAGGTACACCTCTGACACTCCCAGGTACTCCTCTGACACTCCCAGGTACACCTCAGAACCTCCCAGGTACACCTCTGACACTCCCTGGTACCTCTGACCTCCCAGGTGTACCTCTGACACTCTGGTACACCTCTGACACTCCCAGGTACACCTCTGACACTCCAGGTACACCTCTGACACTCCCAGGTACACCTCTGACACTCCCAGTTTCACCCCTGACATTCCCAGGTACACCCCTGACACTCCCAGGTACACCTCTGATCTCCAGGTTCACATCTGACACTTCCAAGTACACCCCTGATACTCCGAGGTACACCAATGACAGTCCCAGGTACTCCTCTGACACTACCAGATACACCTCTGACACTCCCAGGTACTCTTCTGCCTCCAGGTACTCCTCAGCACTCCCAGGTACCTCTGACACTCAGGTACTCCTCTCTCACGCTCCCAGGTACTCCTCTGTCTCCCAGGTACACCTCTGACACTCCCAGGTACACCTCTGACACTCAGGTACACCGCTGACACTCCCAGGTCACCGCTGACACTGCCAGGTACACCTCAGACAATTCCAGGTACACCTCAGACACTCCCAGGTACAGCTCAGACACTCCCAGGTACACCTCAGACACTCCCAGGTGCCTGTGACACTCCCAGGCGCACCTCTGACAGTCCCTGGTTCACCTCTGACACTCCCAGGTACACCTCTGACACTCCCAGGTATACCTCAGACTCTGCCAGGCACACCTCTGACACTGGCAGGTACACCTCTGACACTCCCAGGTACACCTCTGACACTCCCAGGTACACCTCCGTTTCTCCCAGGTACACCTCTGACACTCACATGTACACCGCTGACACTCCCCGGGTACCTCTGGCACTCCCAGGTACACCTCGACCTCCCAGGTACAACTCTGACATTCCCAGGTACACCTCTGACACTCCAGGTACAAATCTGCCTCCCTGGTACAGCTCTGACCTCCCAGGTACCACTCTGACACTCCCTGGTACACCTCTGACACTCCCAGGTACACCTCTTACACTACCTGGTTCTCCTCTGACACTCCCAGGTACACCTCTGACACTCCCAGTTACACCCCTGACATTCCCAGGTACACCCCTGACACTCCCAGGTACACCTCTGATACTCCCAGGTACACCTCTGACACTTGAAGGTACACCTCTGACACTCCCAGGTACACCAAAGACAGTCCCAGGTACACCTCTGACAGTCCCAGGTACACCTCTGACGCTCCCAGGTACTCCTCTGACGCTCCCAGGTCCTCCTCTGACCTCCAGGTCCTCCTCTGAAACTCCCAGGTCCTCCTCTGATATTTCCAGGTACTCCTCTGACGCTCCCAGGTACTCCTCTAACACTCCCAGGTACACCTCTGACACTCCCAGGTACACCTCTGACACTCAGGTACACCGCTGTCACTCCCAGGTACACCGCTGACACTGCCAGGTACACCTCAGACACTGCCAAGTACACCTCAGACACTCCCAGGTACAGCTCAGACATTCCCAGGTACACCTCAGACAATCCCAGGTGCACCTGTGACACTACCAGGCGCACCTCTAACACTCCCAGGTACACCTCTGACACTCCAGGCACCTCTGACCTCCCAGGTCACACCTCTGACACTCCCAAGTACACCTCCGACACTCCCAGGTACACCTCCGACACTCCCCGTGCACTTCTCTCACTCCCAGGTACACCTCAGACACTCCAGGTACACCTCTGACACTCCCAGGTACTCCTCTGACACTCCCAGGCACCTCCTCAGCACTCCAAGGTACACCCCAGACAGTCCCAGGTACGCCTCTGACACCCGAGGTACACCCCTGACACTCCCAGGTACACCTCTTCCACTCCCTAGGTGCACACCTCTCTGACACTCCGGTACACCCCAGACACTCCCAGGTACACCTCTGACACTCCCAGGTCCTCCGCCCAACCTCCCAGGTACACCTCTCACACTCCCAGGTACACCTCTCAAACTCCAGAAGTACACCTCTGACACTCCCAGGCACTCCACTGACATTCCCTGGTACAGCTCCGACACTCCCAGGTACACTCTGGCACTCCCAGTTACACCTCCGATATTCCCAGGTACACCTCTGATACTCCGAGGTACACCTTTGACACTCCCAGGTAAACCACTGACACTCCCAGGTGCACCTCTGACACTCCCAGGTACACCTCTGACACTCCCAGGTACACCTCAGACACTCCCAGGTACACCTCTGACCTCCCTGGTACACCTCTGACTCTCCCAGGCGTGCCTCTGACACTCCCTGTTACACCTCTGACACTCCCAGGTACCTCTGACACTCTCAGGTACACCTCTGACACTCCCATGCACCTCTGACACTCCCAGTTACACCCCTGACATTCCCAGGTACACCCCTGACACTCCCAGGTACACCTCTGATACTCCCAGGTACACATCTGACACTTCCAAGTACACCTCTGATACTCCAGTACACCAATGACAGTCCCTGGTACACCTCTGACACTACCAGATACACCTCTGACACTCCCAGGTACTCCTCTGACGCTCCCAGGTACTCCTCTGACACTCCCAGGTACACCTCTGACACTCCCAGGTACTCTTCTGACGCTCCGGTACTCTCTGTCCTCCCAGGTACACCTCTGACACTGCCAGGTACACCTCTGACACTCAGGTACACCACTGACCTCCCAGGTACACCGCTGACACCAGGTACACCTCAGACACTGCCAGGCACACCTCAGACACTCCCAGGCCAGCTCAGACACTCCCAGGTACACCTCAGACACTCCCAGGTGCACCTTTGACTCCCCAGGCACACCTCTGACACTCCCAGGTACACCTCAGACCCCAGGTACACCTTCGAACTCCCACGTACACTTCTCACTCCCAGATACACCTCATACACTCCCAGGTACACCTCTCTGACCTCCCAGGTGCCCCTGTGACACTCCCAGGTACACCCCTGACGCTCCCAGGTACACCTCTGACACTCTAGGTACACCTCTGACACTCCGGGTACACCCCAGACACTCCAGGTACACCTCTGACACTCCCAGGTACACCCCAGACACTCCCAGATACACATCAAACACTCCCAGGTACACCTCAGACACTCCCAGGTACACTGCTGACACTCCCAGGTACAACTCTGACACTCCCAGATACACCTCCGACACTCCCAGGTACACCTCCGACACTCCCAGGTACACTTCTCCACACTCCAGGTGCACCCTCTCACACTCCCAGGTACACCTCTCACCTCCCATGTACACCTCTGACACTCCAGGTACTCCACTGACATTCCCTGGTACACCTCCGACACTCCCAGGTCACACCTCTGGCACTCCCAGGTACACCTCCGATATTCCCAGGTACACCTCCGATACACCCAGGTACACCTTTGACACTCCCAGTACTCCACTGACACTCCTGGTACACCTGACACTCCCAGGTACACCTCTGAGCCTCCCAGTTACACCTCCGTGCTCCCAGGTACAACTCAGACACACCCTGGTTCACCTCCTGACGGTCCCTGGTTCACCTCTGACACTCCCAGGTACACCTCTCACACTCCCAGGTACACCTCCAGACACTGCCAGGTACACCTCTGACAGTGGCAGGTACACCTCTGACACTCCCAGGTACACCTCTGACACTCCCAGGTACCTCCGTTACTCCCAGGTACACCTCTCAGCACTCCAGGTACACCTCTGACACTCCAGGTACAACTCTGACACTCCCGGTACACCTCTGACACTCCCAGGTACAACTCTGACACTCCCTGGTACACCTCTGTGCTCCCAGGTACCACTCTGACACTCCTGGTACACCTCAGCCTCCCAGGTACACCTCTGACCTCCCAGGTACCTCTGACCTCCCAGGTACACCTCTGATACTCCCAGGTACACATCTGACACTTCCGTACACCTCTGATACTCAGGGTACACCAATGACAGTCCCTGGTACACCTCGACACTACCAGATACACCTCCTGACACTCCCAGGTACTCTCCTGACAGCTCCCAGGTACTCCTCTGACACTCCCAGGTACCACCCCTGACACTCCCAGGTACTCTTCAGCTCCCAGGTACTCCTCTGTCACTAGGTACACCTCTGACACTGCCAGGTACACCTCTGACACTCAGGTACACCGCCTGACCTCCCAGGTACACGCTGACACTGCCAGGTACACCTCAGACACTGCAGGTACCTCAGACACTCAGGTACAGCTCAGACACTCCCAGGCACCTCAGACACTCCCAGGTGCACCTTTGACACTCCCAGGCGCACCTCTGACACTCCCAGGTACACTCAGGACACTCCAGGTACACCTTCGACACTCCCACGTACACTTCTCCTCCCAGATACACCTCATACCTCCCAGGTACACCTCTGACACTCCCAGGTACTTCTGTGACACTGCCAGGGACACCCCCTGACACTCCCAGGTACACCTCTGACCCTCTAGGTACACCTCTGACCTCCGGTACACCCAGACACTCCCAGGTACACCTCTGACACTCCCAGGTACCCCAGACACTCCCAGATACACATCAAGCTTTCCAGGTACACCTCAGACACTCCCAGGTACACTGCCCCAGCCTCCCAGGTACAACTCTGACACTCCCCAGATACCTCCAGACACTCCCAGGTACACCTCCGACACTCCCAGGTACCTCTCTCACACTCCCAGGTACACCTCTCACACTCCCAGGTACACCTCTCACACTCCCATGTACACCTCTGACACTCCCAGGTACTCCACTGACATTCCCTGGTACACCTCCGACACTCCCAGGTACACCTCTGGCACTCCCAGGTACACCTCCGATATTCCCAGGTACACCTCCGATACACCCAGGTACACCTTTGACACTCCCAGTACTCCACTGACACTCCCTGGTACACCCCTGACACTCCCAGGTACCTCTGACACTCCCAGTTACACCTCCGATACTCCCAGGTACAACTCAGACACACCCTGGTTCTCTGACGGTCCCTGGTTCACCTCTGACACTCCAGGTACCCCTCTCACACTCCCAGGTACACCTCAGACACTGCCAGGTACACCTCTGACAGTGGCAGGTACACCTCTGACACTCCCAGGTACACCCTCTGACACTCCAGGTACCTCCGTTACTCCCAGGTACCTCTGACACTCCCAGGTACACCTCTGACACTCCCAGGTACAACTCTGACCTCCCAGGTACACCTCTGACACTCCAGGTACAACTCTGACACTCCCTGGTACCTCTGACACTCCAGGTGCCACTCTGACACTCCTGGTACACCTCCTGACACTCCCAGGTACACCTCTGACACTCCCAGGTACACCTCTGACACTCCCAGGTACCTCCTGACACTCCAGGTACAACTCTGACACTCCCAGGTACCTCTGACAGTGAGGTACACCTCCTGACACTCCCAGGTACACCTCTGACCTCCCAGGTACACCTCAGACACTGCCAGGTACACCTCTGACAGTGGCAGGTACACCTCGACACTCCCAGGTGCACCACCCTGACACTCCCAGGTACACCTCCGTTACTCCCAGGTACACCTCTGACCTCCCAGGTACACCTCCTGACACTCCCAGGTACAACTCTGACCTCCCAAGTACACCTCTGACACTCCCAGGTACAACTCTGACTCCCTGGTACACCTGAAACTCCCAGGTACCTCTGACACTCCCAGGTACACCTCTGACACTCCCAGGTACACCTCCTGACACTCCCAGGTACACCTCTGACAGTCCAGGTACACCTCTGACAGTCCCAGGTACACCTCTGACGCTCCCAGGTACTCCTCTGACACTCCCAGGTCCTCCTCTGACACTCCCAGGTACTCCTCTGACGCTCCCAGGTACTCCTCTAACACTCCCAGGTACACCTCTGACACTCCCAGGCACACCTCTGACACTCCAGGTACCACGCCACCCCTCCAGGTACCATGACACCTGCAGGTACACCTCCAGACACTGCCAAGTACACCTCAGACACTCCCAGGTACAGCTCAGACTCCAGGTACACCTCAGACAATCCCAGGTGCACCTGTGACACTCAGGCGCACCTCTAACACTCCCAGGTACACCTCTGACACTCCCAGGTACACCTCTGACACTCACTGGGTACACCTCAGCCTCCCAGGTACACCTCCAAACCTCCCAGGTACTCCTCCGGCCTCCCATCCTGCACTTCTCCTCCCAGGTACACCTCCAGACACTCCCAGGTACACCTCCTGACACTCCCAGGTACTCCTCTGACCTCCAGGTACCTCTGACCTCCGTACACCTCAGACAGTCCCAGGTACCCTCTGCACCCCGGTACACCTCTGACACTCCCCAGTTCACCTCTTCCTCCCAGGTACACCTCTGACACTCCGGGTACACCACAGACACTCCCAGGTACACCTCTGACACTCCCAGGTCCTCCGCCCCAGCTGCTCCCAGGTACACCTCCTCACTCCCGGTACACCTCTCAAACTCCCAGGTACACCTCCTGACCTCCCCAGGCACTCACTGACATTCCCTGGTACAGCTCACACTCCCAGGTACACCTCTGGCACTCAGGTACACCTCCGATAATCCCAGGTACACCTCCGATACTCCGAGGTACACCTCGACCTCCCAGGTAAAACTCCGACACTCCCAGGTACACCTCTGACACTCCCAGGTACACCTCTGACACTCCCAGGTACACCTCCCTGACCTCCCAGGTAAACCTCTGACACTCCCAGGTACCTCGACCTCCAGGTACACCTCTGACACTCCCAGGTACACCTCCTGACCTCCCAGGTACCTCAGACACTCCTAGGTACCACCTCTCTACACTCAGGTACACCTCTCACACTCCCAGGTACCTCTGACACTCCCATAAAAACCTCCAGACACTCCCAGGTCACCTCCTGACCTCCCAGGTACACCTCTGACACTCCCAGGTACGCCTCTGACACTCCCACCTACATCCGACCTCCCAGTTACACCCCGGCCTCCCAGGTACCCCCTGACACTCCCAGGCCTCTGATAATCCCAGGAACACCTCTCACACCTCCCAGGTACACCTCAGACACTCCCAGGCACACCTCTGACCTCCCAGGTACACCTCTGACACTCCCAGGTTCTCCTCTGACACTCCCAGGTTCTCCTCTGACACTCCCAGGTACACCTCAAACACCCCCAGGTACACCCCTGACTCCCAGGTACACCTCTGACACTCCCAGGTACTCCACTGACATTCCCTGGTACACCTCCGACACTCCCAGGTATACCACTGGCACTCCCAGGTACACCTCCGATATTCCCAGGTACACTTCCGATACTCCCAGGTACTTTGACACTCCCAGGTACTCTACTGACACTCCCAGGTACAACTCCGATACTCCCAGGTACACTCAGACCCTCCCAGGTACACCTCTGACCTCCAGTTACACCTCCGATACTCCCAGGTACACCTCAGACACTCCCTGGTTCACCTCTGACACTCCCTCGTTCACCTCTGACACTCCCAGGTACACCTCTGACACTCGCAGGTACACCTCTGACACTCCCAGGTACACCTCCGACACTCCCAGGTACACCTCCGACACTCCCACGTACACTTCTCACTCCCAGGTACACCTCAGACCCTCTCAGGTACACCTCTGACACTCCCAGGTACTCCTGTAACACTCCCAGGTACACCTCTGACACTCAAGGTACACCCCAGACTCCCAGGTACACCTTTGACACTTCCAGGTACACCCCTGACACTCCCAGGTACCTCTGACACTCCCTGGGTGCACCTCTGACACTCCGGTGCACCTCCTCACCTCCGAGGTACACCCCAGACACTCCCAAGTACCTCTGACCTCCCAGGTACCTCAGACACTCCCAGGTACCCCAGACACTCCCCCATATACATCAAACACTCCAGGTGCACCTCAGACACTCCCCAGGTGCCTGATGACACTCCCAGGTGCACCTCTGACCTCCCAGGTGACACCTCCTGACCTCCCAGGTACACCTCCGACACTCCCAGGCACCTCGGCCTCCCAGGTGCACTTCTCACCTCCCAGGTACCTCTCCTCCCCAGGTACACCTCCCACACTCCCACCATGTACACCTCTGACACTCCAGGTACTCACTGACATTCCTGGTACACCTCCGACACTCCCAGGTACACCTCTGGCACTCCCAGGTACACCTCAGACACTCCCAGGTACACTGATGACACTCCCAGGTACACTGATGACACTCCCAGGTACACTGATGACACTCCCAGGTACACCTCCGACACTCCCAGGTACCTCCGACACTCCCAGGTACACTTCTCACGCTCGCAGGTACACCTCTCCTCCAAGGTACACCTCCTGACACTCCCATGTTCACCTCTGAGCCTCCCAGGTACTCCACTGACATTCCTGGTACACCTCCGACCTCCCAGGTACACCTCCTGGCCTCCCAGGTACACATGGAACCTCCCAGGTACACTGATGACCTCCCAGGAACACTGATGGCCTCCCAGGTTCTCCTCTGACCTCCCAGGTACACCAAACACCCCAGGTGCACCCCTGACACTCCCAGGTACACCTCTGACAATCCAAGCCACACCTCTGACACTCCCAGGTACACCCCAGACACTCCCAGGTACACCCTCAGACACTCCCAGGTACACCTCAGACACTCCCAGGTACACCCCTGACACTCCCAAGTACACCTCTGACAGTCCTAGGTACTCCACTGACATTCCCTGGCACAGCCCTGACACTCCCAGGTACACTTCTGACACTCCCAGGTACACCTCAAACACTCCCAGGTACACCCCTGACACTCCCAGGTACACCTCCTGACCTCCCAGGTACACCTCTGACCTCCCAGGTGCTTCTCTGATACTCCCAGGTACACCTCAAACCTCCCAGGTACACACCTGACGCTCCCAGGTACACCTCTAACCTCCCAAGGCACACCTCTGACCTCCCCAGGTACACCCCAGACACATCAGATACACCTCTGACACTCCCAGGTGCCTCCTCTGACACTCTTAGGTACACCTCAGACCTCCCAGGTACACCCTAGACACTCCCAGGTACACCTTCACACTCCCAGGTACACCCCTGACACTCCCAGGTGCACCTCTGACACTCCCAGGTACACCTCTGATACTCCCAGGTGCACCTCGGCTCCCCAGTACACCTCAGACTCCCAGGTACACCTCTGATGCTCCCAGGTATACCTCTGACACTCCCACGTACACCAGACACTCCCAGGTACACCGCTGACACTGCCAGTTACACCTCTGACACTCCATGTACACCTCAGACACTTCCAGGTACACCTCAGACACTCCCAGGTACTCCTCCGATGCTCCCAGGTACTCCTCTGACACTCCCAGGTACACCTCTGACACTCCCAGTTACACCTCCGACAATCCCAGTTACACCCCTGACACTCCCAGGTACACCTCTGACACTGCCAGGTACACCTCTGTAACTCCCAGGTACACCTCTGATACGCCCAGGTACACCACTGACACTCCCAGGTACACCTTTGATACTCCCAGGTACACCTCCGATACCCCCAGGTACACCTCTGACACTCCCAGGTACTCTCCCAACCTCCCAGGTACACCTCAGACCTCCCAGGTACACCTCTGACACTCCCAGGTACACCTCCGATACTCCCAGGTACACCTCCGACACTCCCAGGTACACTGCTGACACTCCCAGGTACACCTCTGACACTCACAGGTACACCTCGGACACTCCCAGGTTTTCCTCTGACACTCCCAGGTACACCTCTGACCTCCCAGTTACCTCCCTGACATTCCCAGGTACCCCTGACACTCCCAGGTACACCTCTGATACTCCCAGTTACACATCTGACACTTCCAAGTACACCTCTGATACTCCGAGGTACACCAATGACAGTCCCAGGTACACCTCTGACACTACCAGATACACCTCTGACACTCCCAGGTACTCCTCTCACGCTCCCAGGTACACCTCTGACACTCCCTGGTACACCTCTGATGCACTAGGTACACCACTGACCTCCCAGGTACCCGTGCTCCCAGGTACACCTCCGATGCTCCAGGTACACCTCTGACTCCTCCCAGTACACCTCTGACACTCCTGGTACACCTCTGACCTCCCAGGTACACCTCTGACACTCCCAGGTACACCTCTGACACTCTGGGCACACCTCTGACACTCCCAGGTACACCTCTGACCTCCCAGTTTCACCCTGACATTCCCAGGTACCCCTGACCTCCCAGGTACACCTCTGATGCTCCCAGGTTCACATCTAACACTTCCAAGTACACCCCTGATGCTCCAGTACCAATGACAGTCAGGTACTCCTCTGACACTACCAGATACCTCTGACACTCCCAGGTACTCTTCTGCACTCCAGGTACTCCTCTGGCCTCCCAGGTACACCTCTGACCTCCCAGGTGCTCTCTCACGCTCCAGGTACTCCTCTGTCACTCCCAGGTACACCCTCTGACACTCCCAGGTACTCCACTGACATTCCCAGGTACACCTCCGACACTCCCAGGTACCTGGCACTCCCAGGTACACCTCCGATATTCCCAGGTACACCTCCATCCCAGCACTACCAGATACACCTCGGCACTCCCAGGCACTCTTCTGACACTCCCAAGTACTCCTCCTGACCTCCCAGAGCCACACCTCCCCTGACACTCCCAGTGCTCCTCTCACGCTCCCAGGTGCTCCTCTGTCCTCCCAGGTTGCACCTCCCCAACTGCTCCCAAATTTTTTACCTCCCAACCTCCAGTGCCACCATGGCCTCCCCAGGTCCACCGCCCCAGCCTGCCAAGGTACACCTCGAACACTGCCAGGTACACCTCAGACACTCCCAGGTACAGCTCGGGCACTCCCAGGTACACCTCAGACACTCCAGCTGCACCTGTGACACTCCCAGGCACCTCTGACACTCCAGGTACACCTCAGACACTCAGGTACACCTTGCTCCCACGTACACTTCTCACTCCCAGATACACCTCGAACCTCCCCGTTTCTGACCTCCCAGGTATCATGACCTCCCAGGTGCACCCTGACGCTCTCAGGTTACACCTCTGAGCACTCCTATGTACACCTCTGACACTCCGAGGTACACCCCAGGCTGCTCCCAGGTACACCTCTGACACTCCAGGTACACCTCAAGACACTCCCAGGTTTTTGAACTTGCTCCCAGATACACATCCGCTCTCCCAGGTACACCTCAGGCCTCCCAGGTACACTGCTGGCCTCCCATTGCACCTCCCAGCTTGCTCCCAGGTACACCTCCGACACTCCAGAGTACACCTCCGACACTCCCAGGTACCTTCTCACCTCCCAGGTACACCTCTCACACTCTCCCAGGTACACCTCTCACACTCCCCATGCACCTCTGACCTCCCAGGTACTCCTGACATTCCCTGGTACACCTCCGACTCCCAGGTACACCTCTGGCACTCCAGGTACCTCCGTGTTCCAGGTACACCTCCAGTCACACCCAGGTGCCCAGGCACGCCCAGTACTCACCCCAGCACTCCCTGGTACCTCCTGGCCTCCCCAGGTACACCTCCCAGCACTCTGATTGCACCTCCGATGCCCCAGTACACTCCCTGGTTCACCTCTGACCAGTCCCTGAGTTCACCTCCTGGCCTCCAGGTACACCGCAACCTCCCAGGTATGCCTTAGACACTTATGAGCACACCTCTGACACTGGCAGGCACCTCTAAACTCCCAGGTACACCTCCTAACACTCCAGGTACACCTCCGTTACTCCCAGGTACACCTCTTGGCTTACTCCCATAACTGCCGCTGACACTCCCAGGCACCTCTGCTTTCCAGGTACACCTCTGACACTCCCATTTTACTCTTACACTACCTGGTTCTCTCTGATACTCCCAGGTACACCTGACCTCCCATTACACTGACATTCCCAGAGCCTCCCAGAGTACACCTCTGTGATACTCCCAGGTACCTCTGACACTTGAAGAGTACCTCCCAGCACTCCCAGGTACACCAAGACAGTCCCAGTACACCTCTGACAGTCCCAGGTACACCTCTGACGCTCCCAGGTACTCCTCCTTGCTTTCCCGGGTCCTCCTCACAGCACTCCCAGGTCCTCTGGGCTCCAGTTCACTCCTCCTGAGCATTCCCAGGTACTCTCTGGCCTCCCAGGTGCTCCTCTCCCAGGTACACCTCTGGCCTCCCAGGTACCTCTCCTGACACTCAGGTACACTGTCACTCCCAGGTACACCACGCTGACACTGCAGGTACACCTCAGACACTGCCAAGTACACCTCGAACTGCTCCCAGGTACGCTCAGACACTCCCAGGTACACCTCAGACAATCCCAGGTGCACCTGTGACACTCCCAGGCACTTCCTCTAACACTCCCAGGTGCACCTCCTGACACTCCCAGGCCACCTCTGACACTCGCAGGCCACACCTCTGACCTCCCAAGTGCCTCCGACACTCCCAGGTACACTCACGTACACTTCTCACTCCCAGGCCACACCTCAGACACTCCCCAGGCACCTCCTAACACTCCCAGGTGCTCCTCTGGCCTCCCAGGTGCACCTCCTGACCTCCCAGGTACACCCCAGACAGTCCCCAGCACCTCCTGACACCCCGAGGTACACCCTGACACTCCCAGTTTTGCCTCTTCCACTCTAGGTACACCTCCTGACCTCCGAGGTACACCCAGACACTCCAGGTACACCTCTGACACTTGCAGTGCTCTCTGACACTCCCAGGTGCACGTCTGACCTCCCAGGTACACCCCAGGCGGTCCCAGGTACACCTCTGACACCCCGGTACACCCCTGACACTCCCCAGTGCACCTCTCCTCCCAGGTACACCTCTCAAACTCCAGGTACACCTCCTGACACTCCCAGGCTCCACTGACATTCCCTGGTACAGCTCCGGCACTCCGCTTCACACCTCCTGGCACTCCAGGTACACCTCCGATATTCCAGGTACACCTCCCCATGCTCCAGGGTACACCTTTGACACTCCCAGGTAAACCACTGACACTCCCAGGTGCACCTCTGGCACTCCCAGGTACCTCCCAACCCACTCCCAGGTACACCTCAGACACTCCCAGGTACACCTCTGGCCTCCCTGGTACCTCTGACACACTCCCAGGCGTGCCTCCTGTGACACTCCCTGTGGTGCACCTCTGACACAACCAGGTACACCTCTGACACTCCCAGGTACACAGCACTCCCAGGTACCTCGGCATTCCCAGGTACACCCCTGGCCTCCCAGGTGCCTCTGATGCTCCAGGTGCACATCTGAGACGCCGTGCCTCCTGATGCTCCGGGGTGCGCAATGACAGTCCCTGGTACACCTCGGCACACTACAGATACACCTCTGACACTCCAGGTACTCCTCTGACGCTCCAGGTACTCTCCTGACACTCCAGGTACACCTCTGGCCTCCAAGGCTCTTCTGGCCTCCCAGGTACTCCCTATGTCCTCCCAAGGTACACCTCTGACACTCCCAGGTGCACCTCTGACACTCAAATTTTTTGCCCCAACACTCCCAGTACACCGCTGACACTGCCAGGTACACTCAGACACTGCCAGGTACACCTCAGAACACTCCAAAGGTACAGCTCAGGCTTGCTCCCGTGCCTCAGACACTCCCAGGTGCAGCACTCCCAGGTACACCTCAGACACTCCCAGGTACACCTCCGGCCTCCCACGTCCACTTCTCTCCAGATACACCTCCCTTACTCCCAGGTACTCCTCTGATGCTCCAGGTCACTCCTCGCCTCCCAGGTCCTCCTCCCAGCCTCCCAGGTCCTCCTCCCCCAGCCTCCCAGGTACTCACTCCCCAGGCGCTCCGTGCTCACCCCAACACTCCAGGTACACCTCCTGACACTCCCAGGCTGCTCCCCAGCCTCCTGAGTACACCTCCTGACACTCCAGGTACCACTCTGGCCTCCTGGTACACCTTGTTTACTCCCAGTACTCCTGACCTCCTAGTACACCTCAGCTGTCTGGCCACACCTCTAGCTTGCTCCCATCCCGTACTCCCAGGTACACCTCAGGCACTCCTGGTTCACCTCTGACAGTCCCTGGTTTCACCTCCCCAGCTTGCCCCACTCCCAGGTACACCTCCTGACACTCCCAGGTTACACCTCAGGCACTGCCAGGTACACCTCGGCAGTAGCAGGTACCTCTGACACTCCCAGGTACACCTCTGACACTCCCAGGTACACCTCCGTTACGCAGGTACACCTTTGACACGCCCAGTACTCACCTGACACTCATGGTACAACTCTGACACTCCCAGGTACACCTCTGACACTCCCAGGTACCTCAGACACTGTGGTACACCTCTGACAGTGGCTTGGTGCACCTCTGACACTCAGGTGCACCTCTGACCTCCCAGGTACCTCCGTTACTCCCAGGTACACCTCCTGACACTCCAGGTACCTCGGCCTCCCAGGTACCAACTCTGACACTCCCAGGTACACCTCTGACACTCCCAGGTACAACTCTGGCCTCCTGGTGCCTCCCAGCACTCCCAGGTACCACTCTGACACCTCCCTAGTACCTCCCAGCACTCCAGTTACACCCCAAGCATTCCCAGGTACACCCTTGAAACTCCCAGGTGCACCTCCTGATACTCCCAGGTACACCTCATGCTTCCAGGTACCTCTGACACTCCCAGGTACACCTTGATCCCAGGTACACCTCCAACAGTCCAGGTACACCTCTGGCCTCCCAGGACTCCTCTGACACTCCCAGGTCCTACTCCTGGCCTCCCAGGTACTCCTCCCAGCTCCCAGGTGCTCCTCTAACGCTCCCAGGTACCTCAGCCTCCCAGGTACACCTCCTGACACTCCAGGTACGCCACTGACCTCCCAGGCCACACCGCTGACACTGCCAGGTACACCTCAGACACTGCCAAGTGCACCTCAGACCTCCCAGGTGCAGCTCAGACCTCCCAGGTGCACCTCAGACAATCCCAGGTGCACCTGCTTGACCTCCCAGGCACCTCTAACACTCCCAGGTACCTCTGGCCTCCCAGGTACCTCTGACACTCGCAGGCCACACCTCTGTACTCCCAGGTACACCTCAGGCCTCCCAGAGTACACCTCGGCACTCACGTACACTTCTCACTCCAGGTCACCTCCAGGCACTCCCCAGGTACCTCCTTGCTCCCAGGTACTCTCTGGCCTCCCAGGTACACCTCTGGCCTCCCAGGTACACCCCCAGGCAGTCCCAGGTACACCTCTGACACCCCAGTACACCCTGACACTCCCAGGTACACCTCTTCCACTCTAAATTGCACCTGACACTCGAGGTACACCACAGGCCTCCCAGGTACACCTCTGACACTCCCAGGTCCTCCGCTGGCCTCCCAGGTACACCTCTCACACTTCCAGGTACACCTCCGATTCCCCAGGTGCCTCTAATACTCCGAGGTACACCTTTGACACTCAGGTAAACCACTGACCTCCCAGGTACACCTCTGACACTCCCAGGTGCACCTCTGGCCTCCCAGGTGCCCACCTCCAGACACTCCCAGGTACACCTCCTGACACTCCCTGGTACACCTCTGACCTCAGTCTCTGGCCTCCTAGGTACACCTCTGACAACCAGGTTTCTCTGGCCTCCAGAGTACACCTGGCCTCCCGTGCACCTCTGACATTCCATTACACTTCAGCCTCCAGGTACCTCTGATACTCCCAGGTACCCATCTGACACTTCCAAGTACACCTCCTGATACTCCAGTGCACCAATGACAGTCCCTGGTACACCTCTGACTTCTGGTCTGCCTCTGACACTCCCAGGTGCTCTCCTGACTCCCAGGTGCTCCTCAGCTCTCCCAGGTGCCTCCCAGGTACTCTTCAGCGCTCCCAGGTACTCTTTCTCACTCCCAGGTACACCTCCTGGCCTCCCAGGTACCTCTTGACACTCAGGTACACATGGCCTCCCAGGCCACACCGCTGACACTGCCAGGTACACCTCAGACACTGCCAGGTACCTCAGACACTCCAGGCACAGCTCAGACACTCCCAGGTACACCTCCAGACACTCCCCAGGAGTGCACATGACACTCCAAGTACACCTCAGGCTTGCTCCCGGTACACCTCCGACACTCCCATCCCTTCTCCTCCCAGATACACCCCTCGCCACTCCCAGGTACTCCTCTGATGCTCCCAGGTCCTCCTCTGGCCTCCCAGGCCTCTCGGCCTCCCAGGTCTCCTCACTGGCTTGCTCCCAGGTACTCTCCCAGCCTCCCAAGTGCTCCTCTGCCTCCCAGGTACACCTCCCAGCCTCCAGAGCCTGGCTCTGACACTCCCTGGTACCCTCTGACACTCCCAGGTACCACTCTGACACTCCTGGTACACCTTTGGCCTCTCCCAGGCTCACTGGCCTCCCTGGTACACCTCAGCCTCCCGTGCCCTCTGGCTTGCTCCAGTTACCTCCGATACTCCAGGTTGCACCTCAGACCTCCTGGTTTCACCTCTGGCCAGTCCCTAGTTCACCTCTGGCGCCTCCAGGTACACCTCTGGCCTCCCAGGTACACCTCAGACACTGCCAGGTGCACCTCTGACAGTGGCGGGTACACTGTGTCCCAGGTACACCTCTGTTGCTCCCAGGTGCACACCTCCGTTACACCCAGGTACACCTTTGACACGCCAGTACTCCACTGACACTCCTTGGTACAACACCTGACACTCCCAGGTACACCTCTGACACTCCCAGGTACACCTCAGACACTGCCAGTACCTCACCAACACTCCAGGTACACCTCACTGACACTCCAGGTACCTCTGACCTCCCAGGTACACCTCCACCGTTACTCCCAGGTACACCTCTGCTCCCAGGTACACCTCCCAGCACTCCAGGTACAACTCTGACCTCCAGGTACACCTCCCCAGCCTCCAGGTACAACTCTGACCTCCCTAGTACCTCCCCAACCTCCCAGGTACCACTCTGACCTCCCTGGTACACCTCGGCCTCCCAGTTCCCCCTGACATTCCCAGGTGCACCCTTGAAACTCCCAGGTACCTCTGATACTCCCCAGGTACACCTCTGACACTTCCAGGTACACCTCCTGACACTCCCAGGTACACCTCCTGACAGTCCAGGTGCCTCTGACGGTCCCAGGCCACCTCCTGACACTCCCAGGACCTCCGCAGCCTCCCAGGTCCTACTCGGCTTGCTCCCAGGTGTCACTCTGACGCTCCCAGGTACTCCTCTAACGCTCCCAGGTACCTCTGACACTCCCAGGTACACCTGACACTCAGGTACACCGCTGGCCTCCCAGGTACACCATGACACTGCCAGGTGCACCTCAGACACTGCCATTTTCCTCAGAGCACTCAGTACCCAGCTCGAACACTCCCAGGTACCTCAAAACAATCCCAGGTACTGCCTTGACACTCAGCGCACCTCTAACACTCCCAGGCCTCCCAGCCTCCCAGGTACACCTCTGACCCCACTCGCAGGCCTGCCTCTGGCCTCCCAGGTACTGCCGACACTCCCAGGTACACCTCCGGCTTACTCCCATTACACTTCTCCTCCCAGGTGCACCTCAGACACTCCCAGGTACACCTCGGCCTCCCAGGTACTCCTCTGACACTCCCAGGTACACCTCTTGACACTCCCAGGTACACCCCAGACAGTCCCAGGTACACATCTGACACCCCGAGGTTGCCTGGCACTCCAAGGTACCTTCCCACTCCTGGGTACACCTCTGACACTCCGAGGGTGCACCACAGACACTCCCAGGTACACCTCTGGCCTCTTGGAGTCCTCCCGTGGCCTCCCATTTTGCCTCTCCACTCCCAGGTACCTCTCAAACTCCCAGGTACACCTCTGGCCTCCAGGCACTCACTGACATTCCCTGGTACAGCTCGACCTCCAGGTTACACCTCTGGCACTCCCAGGTACCTCCAAATGTCCAAGAGTACACCTCCCGTACTCCAGGCACCTTTGGCCTCTGGGTAAACCACTGACACTCCCAGGTACACCTCCCCGGCCTCCCAGGTACACCTCCCAGCACTCCCAGTGCACCTCCGATACTCCCAGTGCACCTCCAGACACTCCCTGTTTCACACTCTGACACTCCTCGTTCCTCTGACACTCCCTGGTACCTCAGCCTCCCAGGTACATCCTGACCTCCAGTGCACCTCTGGCACCCCAGGTACACCTCAGACACTCCCAGGTACACCTCCTGACACTCTCAGGTACACCTCTGACACTCCCAGGTGCGCCTCCGACTTGCTCCCACGCCCACCCTCCGACCTTCCAGCAATGCGTAA
>NW_024730401.1:0-23400 GCF_018991925.1 Homarus americanus
ATGATACGATACGAAGTCTTTAGTTAAGAGGTGAAAGAAGATTATTAGGAGTTGAAGGAAAAGTGGTGAAACTGAAATACAGTAGGAGTAGAAAGAATCTGGGCTCAACCAGATCGCTTCATCTTTCTTACTGGTGTTTTGTCTTTGTTCTACTCCCTTGGGTCGTCAGACCTTTGTATTAATATTGGTTTATTTATATAATGCTGCTTATTATTATTATTTGTTATTGTTGGAGTTAGTGAGCCCGCCCAGGTCCTTGTGTAACTGGGAGGGTAGTCACTTTTTTTTGAGGTGTTAGTTAAGTGTTAGTTGTGTTAGTCTAAAGGTACACTGTATGGAGAGGCCTGCCAGGTTCTTAGTGGAGCTGGTTGGTCACTCTCATCTTTATTCCTCTAGTAATGTTTTATGTAGAAATGTGTATGTTGAGGCAGGAGGTGGTTCAATTACTTCTTCCTGGCTGATATAGCTGGGAGGGTAATCACATTATTATTATTAATATTATTAATATTTTATTTTTATTTTTTTTATTTATTATTATTTTATTTTTTTGGAGTTAGTGAGCCCGCCCAGGTCCTTGTGTAGCTGGGAGGGTAGTCACATTCCAAAGCTGATGATGATGATGATTATACGGAGAGAAGAGAGCAGTGGCTCTGAGAGTGGGAGAAGGGTATAGTACAAGGTAAAGTTTAGAAGTGGGAAGTAGAGGAGAAGGTTAACAGCAGGTGGGCTATCCACCTTGCGGAGACGTGTTTTTTGTCTTCCGTAACTGTGCTGCGTTGAGAGGTTCTTGGGGTTAGGGAAGGCCGGTCTCAGCCAAGCTAAGCTAGGTTGTTCTAAGGTGTCCTGAGGGCATATTTTGTTAGGGGGGGTCTCTCCAGGTCCTTGTGGCACTGGAGGGATGATCCCCATCTTTTAGTTATTTTTATTGTTATTTCTTATTGTTATTTTGTTGTTATTTTGTATATAGAGGCTCTGGTTCTTCGTTATCATTTTTCCTGCTTCTAGGCCACCATCCGTGCGATGTGTTGTTGTTTTCCTCAATTAGTTGGTTTAGTATGGGATCCTGTTCTTGCTCGATTTTTTCCCATATTACATTTGCTTGGGTGTGTATTCTGATGTTGAGTGGGTCTATGCCGTGTTCTGTGTGTATGTCTTGTACTGTTTGTGTGTATGGTGGTTGGTGTTTTGCCGCTCTTCTGAGGGCTATATTTTGCACTGCTTGATATTTGAGTTGATTGGTTCTTGAGATTGTGTTCAGAGGTATCGGGGGGTATTCTAAGTGTGGTCTGATCAGTGCTTTGTATAGGTGCAATTGCGTGTTGGTTTCCAATTGGCGGAATCTTTTGAGCTTAGTAAGTTGTGATCTTGCCATAGCTAATCTTTCGTTAATGTGGGGTGTTATTCCGCATCTGGATATCTTGAGTCCTAATGTTTTTCCCTTGGCAGCGTATGGTATTTGTTGGTTGTTAACAATAATAGGGAATGGTTTTGTTTTTGCGATGTGAATTATTTGGAGTTTTTGTACATTGGTTTTTATCTTCCATTTACGTTCATAGTCGTTTATTACCTCTATTTCTCTGCATGTTCTAATAGCCATCAATTAAATTAATGCACATTAGGTAATATTCTTACTTCGCTTCACCTGTAAATTGGTGCAACAAGGATCTATCTCGAGTTTTGTTTGCAGATAAACATTCGAATTCCTTATACATCAACATTTAAAATCTATAATAACAAAAGTCGTAATTATGTAACCAATTAATTTACTATTCTTTACACTTCATGGCTATGTTACCATTTACAATTTTCAGTTTTCCTTAATCACTATCATTAATGCCTTCTTCCTTTGTTTAGGAGCTCTTATTGACCAGTGTTAGTGAAGGAAGAAACTGGCATGTTTGAGGGGCAGACTGAAGAACACATTTACTGTACTTTCCCCACGTAGAGATACGCCCGTTGCCACTGTTTTTTTTACTATGGTACCACCAACAAACCCGCTGTTTTTATTTTATTTTATTTTATTTTTACATAGTAACTGGAAAACACATTTCCGAAAAATATAAATTGCACTAAAAATGAAAGTGCCTAAATGCGTGAGACGATTACTTTATGAACCTTGTATGCCAACCTTCATGAAAGAATGAAGCTCCGCCCAGAAAAGTAGTTCCTGAAGTATTTCAATTTTTTTCAATTTCAATTGTTTATTCCTTGATAGAGGAAGCGGGATCCTAGTGCTGTCACTAGGTACCCCTGTACAATGACACCAGAATCATCTGGCAAGTGTGAAAAGTATATACAGTATAAATATTATAAAGGGGCTTACTAAAGCCTAAGGAAGGAAGGATGTTCCTTTAACACATAATTAATATTATTTACAAAATATCTGGCCAGTATTGGGAGGATCATCGTGTCTCCGTCAGGGGGTCGTGGAGTGGTGGTCCAGCAGGCGTCACGGAAGCGTTGTGTGTGGGGACATCTTAGGAGGTAGTGAATAAGGGTGCGGCTGTCGGGTCTTCTGCATAACGCACAAGAGCGTTGCTCAGGGGATGTGGGGATACCAATCTCCCAAGCAAAGTCATACCCAATGATGATACGGGCAGCAATCACGTCCCCCTTCCGCGACCCTTTCCCGTAGACGTACGAGAAGTCAGGAAGTTTACGGAGGACATCGTACCATGTGGGCGGGGAGTCCAGGGGGATGGCTGCTTCCCGAGCTTCTCTCTGTTTGCGGCGGATTTGGGTCCTAATCTGTAAGAGTGTTCGAGGAACAACGTAGTCAGGTGTGGCCTTGTTGCAGCCAGTCTTGGCAAGGTCATCTGCTGCCTCATTCCCCAAGATACCGACATGACTAGGTATCCATAGGAATGTCACAGGACGGCCTTCATCCTGAAGTGTGGATGTTAACCCTCGTATTCGGAGGATGAGGTCCTTATTTTCCCCAGATCCAAATGCGATCCCGTCGAGAGCAGACCTGGAATCGCAGCAGACAAGCAAGGGGCAGAAACCATCTGCTTCTTCCTCAGCGAGAAGGGCAGCAAGGAGGGCTATTAGTTCAGCCTGAGTGGAGGATGCCCCGTCAGAAACTCTGAGAGACAGTTTGATAGGCTCAGGGGCATGAGGACGGGAGATGTAGACACCAGCCCCGGCCCTACCTGTAGCGGGGTCAACAGAACCATCAGTGTAGAGGACGACCCTACCTGGGGACCAGTGAGCGATCCTGGAGAGGTGGTATTTGCAGAGAATAACAGGGTTCACCTGGGATTTCGGGAGCGGTCCACCGAGGGCAATCACTTCAGGTTGAAAATCCAGCCAGGGAGAAGGAGACGAACCAACAGCAGGGGTGACAACAATATCAGGCAGGAGGTCGTGTTCCTGAAGGGCTCGGATGAGTGACCCTCGCCACTGTCTTCTAGATGGAGGTCGGTCTCGAACAGCAGTAGTCAAGTTGGTTTGGACATAGTTGCCCCTAGGATCCCGTAGAATGGAAACGGCAGTTTTTAGGTAAAACTCCTGGACACGATCCTGTAAGGGGGAAAGACCAAGTTCGTTATATAGAGAAGTAGAGCGTGTCCACTGAGGAGCCCCAAGGATGATACGAGCAGCTTTCCTCTGGATAACTTCGAGACGGTTGACAGCAGTCCGACTAATGTTGACGAGGGCAGGGGCGGCGTAGTCGACACAGGAACGGACAAAAGACTTGTACATGGTGAGAAGTACAGGGATGCTGGCACCAAGGGAACCCCTGCACATGGTAGAGAGGGGAGCGAGACGCCGAAAACATATGTCTCGAAGATAGCGGACTTCAGGGATCTGACAACGTGTGCGAGTTACATACACACCCAGGTATTTTGTCTCATTAACCCAGTCCAAGGGCGTTCCTGATAAGAAAAGGGGTGGAGGTCCTGAAGTATTTGTAAAATGATTACATAAGTATAGACATTTCTTGCATATAATTGAAGAAAATTTGGAATTGTATCAATTTCTAGTTTGGTTATTAGTCAATTTCCCAATAAAATGATACTGGGCTATATTGATCTTGTTACTATGCCAAAGAAAGTAGTTCCACAATGTTCAGTTTTATATTAGGAGGGATAGCCCTCACTAGATAGCAAGTTCCTCATAATTGATATTATAAGTAATACCCCAAACGACTTAATCGTGAGAGGGAGAAACTTAAGGTCAATTTGAGATAGAAGAAAACTTGGCTTACCTCTATACTTTAACAAACTTATCCTGGCAAATCAATCTAAAGATGGTGGTTGAGATACTATTAATTACTTTATTTTGGATCTAATTTGAAATCATCTTGATTTAGACACAAGAAAAACGCGAAAATAAATATCAATAGTTAACATTTTCTAGCCCAGTATGTTTGTAAATGAATAAAGTTTATAAAGCCAAACTTGTTTATTTCTATCACATGCTCTTATTTTTAATTTGGAAATTTTTATTTTAGCATACTACGAATTATAGAAAGAGTAATCATTTTATTTGTTTGTAAAATGAGGAAAATAACATAAAAAAGAAGGTTCAGCGCAATGATGGTCAGTCAAGTAAGGTTAGGGTTCAGGATGATCATGTTCGTGCATACTTACCTGGCACAGGAGATACCGTGATCACGAAGGCGGTTTTCCCAGGGCGAGGCTCACCATTGCACTCCGGTGATGCTGACCCTTGCGATTAACCCAAATGTGGTTAACTCGGGTGTGCAATTTTTGTTAGCGGGGGACTGCGTTCGCGCTATCCCCTTTATACATATCATAAGGGACTCTAAACGAAATATAAAGTAAGGTGCAGCGGCGTATTTGCACCACTTAACAAGGTCTCTGTTAATAAATAGTACTTGATTTATGCTTAAGCGTCAGCGAAGAATTTTTTTCTACGCTACTTTTACATGATTTGTATTTTGACAATTTTGTGTGAATGAAAAGATTTTCAAACTCTCCAATTGATGCCTAGTAACTCATAATACTGAAAGAAGTTTTTAAAAGTCTGTTAGGAAAACGTGTTAATCTAAATTTTTTTCCAGTATATTATAGAGACATTTTTTTGAGATTAAAAACTTTGATTGAGACAGAAAAATGGAGTGTTATGTCCTCATGACACAATAGAGAACTTCAAAATATTAACTGTACTCATGTTGTGAAATGAGCCTGAATTTATCCTAATGTTATATCCAACGTTATCCTTGCCAGGTCCTAACACACCTCTTATCCATGTTTGTCACATCATACTCATGCATGTGTAACTCCGCATATTGTAACCTACCAAGGACCGAATAAACGGACAATTACATCCTGCTTTTTTGCAACCCAGAAAGAAGTCGCACCTGTGTCTGACCGTGACATATATACAGCGATTATAAGACATTATATGCCCATGGCCATCTTTAAATAAAATGTAATATATTTGCTTTAATTTCTCCCCATGGGGAGTGGACCGATCCCGGAGATACTGCAATACCGGGCCGTTCCGCGGCAAAGATGGAGCAAGCCCCTAGCACTTCGCCATGATCCAAAAATCAGTTTAATATCGAAGATCCCACATGGGGATCGTATCAGATATTAAGCTGATAAGAACAGATTTTATTTAAAAGAATGATACATTGTTTTTTATTTACAATAGTTTGGGTATTCCAGTAATTTGTGACAATTGGCTGACTATCTATTACATTTTATACATAGTGTTCCTATTCCACTAACTAGAACCTATTCTTTCTTCTATCTTGACTTTGGGTTTATTTCACCCTACATACTGTCTAGCCCCTGAGGTATGTTCTATATAAATCATTCTCGACCAGCGAATGGCATCACTTACACACACTTTCCTGAAGAGGCGCAGGTATCCCTTTGATGCCAGTCTCTTCATCAGCTTCTCGTTCTCCGGGTCGTATGCTCCCAGGGGTCCCACTATGAATGCAGCCACCTTCACCTGCTGGTATTGTCTTCTCATCTCTGCTGCTAGTTCTGCATACTTTCTTCTTTCCTCAGTCTTGGTTCTTTAAATGCCTCTTGTCCATTCTCGAATGGGCAGGTGACGTCGATCAGGATCACTTCTCGGTTCCTTTCAATCACCAGGTCTGGACGTCCATTGTCTGCTGCTCCTGGTACTCGTTCATTTGCCGACATGATCTTCCAATGTCGACCTACTGCGGCTTTTCGTACTCTATCCACCAGGGCATTATGTCGCTTTTGCATGGCTCGAGAGTGTATCATGCAGTGGTTTACTACATGTGGGAGCGTTTCTTCTCTATTGCACCGACGACATCTCCGATCCCTATTCTGGCCTCGCTTCGCTCCATTGACGGGGAGCAGGTTCAGTCTTGCTCGGTGTATGAAACGTCAGTCTGCGAAGGTTGTATACGCTCCATTTCGAACAAATGCTGATGATGCTCTCTCTTGTGCTACGAGCTTCATCACTTTCCCTTGGTCAGGCTTATTCTGCAGAACTTCATCTCTCATCTGTCGTCGCTGGCTCCGGATGGTTTTGGCTACCTTCCTTCTATCTTTTTCTTCAATGATGGAGTCCGTGCATTTTATCTTGATGTTGTCTCCTCCCTCTGCTATCCAGGAAACCCCCATTCGGCCTGAGGCACACCTGGCTCTAGACCAGATGGTTTGGTGGTCTCCTCCTCGCGTTTGCATCTCTCCCTGTGTTAAGTACATGCACGCGTCGGTCATGCTTGGCTCCTGTCGTGTTCTCATTGTTGCCACTCGCCGGCATTCTTCTCTGGCTATTTCCCTGACGTCAGGATCCGGTCCCGTGAGTAATTTATATGCGGTATCCACCAGGAAAATGTCAGAGTCTTCTGCCGCGAGTGGGACACCACACGCTCCAGCTTTACTGCTTCCGTACAAGTACTCATTCGACGCTCTTGACGGTAGATGTAGCGTGTGTTTAAGCATTTTCTTCATTTCGTTGTCCAGGTGTGCCCAGTCTGTTTTCCTCAGTTGCCAAGTCCTCATTGCATGCACTCCTGCCGGGAACATGAATGTCTTGACTGCATCTATTCTCTGCCACGGTGCTAGCTTGCTTGTCAGTATTTTGGTCCCGAGTTGCATTAGTTCCTCTACTGTTTGGATGTTTGGCAGAAGATGGAACCAAACTGGTCGTCCCAAGAAGAGCGTTGCTTCGCCATCGCTCTTCCATTGAATGGGCGTTTCTCCAACGTAGAACTGTGTCTGGCGCATTCCTCGAGGTCTTCGTCCGGACAGGTGCAATGATGAGCTTTTGCTAGGATTTAGGTCCAGTCCCATCCTACTGCATTGTTCTGTTGCTATGTAGAGGAGTTGCTGTAGATTATCTTGCTGTTTTGTAATGATGGTTATATCGTCTGCATATGCTAAGCATGGGTGCTTGTGTTGTTGGTTCAGTATCATTCCTTCGGCCGCGATTTTCCGCAACAGTGGTTCGACCGCTATATTGAACAGGAGACCACTTATTGGGCACCCCTGTTGCACACCGCATTGCACTGGTATCTCTTCTGTTTCTCCTTCCTTTGTTAGGATTATTGTCGTCTTGCCACTGATGATGTCTCCTGCTACTGTTTCAAAATCTCGTCCCACCCCTATACGGTTGAGCGCTCTTTTAATGAGGTCCAGTGACACTGAGCCAAATGCATTGGTCAAGTCGAGTGCTGCTATGCAGGTATCGCCATTGTTCCGTCGTGCATTGTCCATGTGATGCTGAAGTATGTAGTTGTGTTCTATCACCCCATCACTTGGCATGAATCCTTTTTGTGCAGCGCACAGTACCTTGTTGTCAACGAGCCACCATCTGAGTCGTGCTGTGAGGCATCCCGTGTACACCTTGTATATTGTGCGGCTCAGTGTTATAGGCCTCCAATTTGAAACGACTTCTGGGTTACCCCCTTTTTTGGGGACAAGTATTGTTCTGTATCGTTTCCAGGAGTCTGGTATTCTCTTGGCTCTGAGACACACGTTGAATATGGCTGCCATAACTTGGCAGCTTGGGTCAGCCTTTCTCCAGTTCTCATATGATATTCTGTCTTCACCTGGTGACGAATTCTCTGCTGCTGCTAGTTTTGTAAATACTTCCTTCTCTGTGAAGGGTTTGTTGTATCGTTCTGGATCTGTTTGCAATCATTGACATCGGTGATTTCCTGGTCGTGTTTGCAGGAAAATCACCGATGTCAATGATTGCAAACAGATCCAGAGGCTGTACAAATACAACCGTCGCCGAGCAATACGGCTAATTGCCGATGGGAACGGCGCAAGATGTGAAATAAGCAAGGAGAGAATAGAGGAACACTTCCAACACATGATGGTTGAAAAGGATTGTGACCTAAATACCGTGGAGCACATTCCCGAACCGCCAGACGACAGACCAGAGATGGAAATGCAGCCCTTCACAGAGAAGGAAGTATGTACTACACTTTGATCTTAGCCAAAAGGCCGAGAAGCGATGACGATTGCTGTGTTGCAATCAAAGCAATGCACATTACACAATAACCTTACTTTAGTTTTAAATTGGTGCAACAAGAATTTATCTCGAGTTCTGTTTGCAGATAAACAGTCAAACTCCTTATGCATCAACACTAGTAATCTATAATAACAAAAACCGTAATTATATTCCCAATTATTATACTATTCTTTACATTTCATTGTTATATTACCATTTACAATTTTTAGTTTTCCTTAATCTTAAAAAAAATCACTTTTGTTCGTTATTTCTTTCTTTCATTCTTTCTTTCTTTTTTCTTTATGAACATTATTGACCAGTGTTAGTGAAGGAAGAAACTGGCATGTTTGAGGGACAGACTGAAGGACGCATACCCTACACTGTACTTTCCCCATGAAGAGATACGCCGGTTGCCAATGTTTTTTAACTATGATACCAACAATACACCCGCTGTTTTTGTTATTTTATTTTTTACATAGAAGCTGGAAAACTAATTTCCGTTGCATTATGAAAAGTATAAATTGCACTAAAAATGATAGTGCCTAAATGATTGAGACAATTACTTTATGAACCGTGTATGCCAACCTTCATGAAAAAATGAAGCTCCGCCCAGAGAAGTAGTTCCTGAAGTATTTGTAAAATGCTTACACAAGTATAAATATTTATTGCATATAATTGTAGAAAATTTGGAATTGTATCAATTTCTAGTTTGATTAGTCAATTTTCCAATAAAATGATTCTGGGCTATATTGATCTCATTACTATGCCAAATAAAGTATTTCCACAATGTTCAGTTTTATATTAGGAGGGATAGCCCTCACTGGATAGCAAGTTCCTCATAATTAATAGATAAAGTACATAAGCAATATCCCAAACGACTTAATTGTGAGAGGAAGAAACTTCAGGATCAATTTGCTACAGAAGAAAACTTGGCTTACCTCTATACAAACTTATCCTGGCAAATTAATCTAAAGTTGATGGTTGAGATACTATTAATTACTTTATTTTGGATCTAATGGGAAATCATATTGAATTAGACACAAGAAAAACGCGAAAAAATTATCAATAGTTAAAATTTTCTAACCCCGTATGTTTGTGTTTTGATGGAAATGAATAGTTTATAAAGCCAAACTTGTTTATTTCCATCATATGCCTCTCACTTTTAATGTGACAATTTTTATTTTAGCATATTACGAATTATATAAAAAGTTATCATATAATTGGTTTATAAATTTAAATCAATAACATAAGAGAGATGGTTCAGCACAATGATAGTCAGTCAAGTTAGGTTAGGGTTTAGGATGAACAATTCAAGGCATACTTACCTGGCACAGGAGATACCGTGATCACGAAGGCGGTTTTCCCAGGGCGAGGCTCACCATTGCACTCCGGTGATGCTGACCCTTGCGATTAACCCAAATGTGGTTAACTCGAGTGCGCAATTTTTGTTAGCGGGGGACTGCGTTCGCGCTATCCCCCTTACACAATTCATAAGGGATTACATAAGAAATATAAGGTACAACGGCGTATTTTTACAGCTTAACAAGGTCTCTGTTAATAAATAGTACTTGATTTATGCTTAAGGTCAGCAAAGAATTTTTTTTCTACGCTACTTTTATATGATTTATATTTTGACAATTACGTGTGAATGAAAGATTTTCAAACTCTCTAATTGATGCCTAGTAACTCATAATATTGAAAGAAGTTGGGTTTTTTTTAATAGTCTGTATCACACTCGACAGTCACTCACTGTCACAGCAATGAAAGAAATCTATCATGATCTTGTTTACCAACACCTGATACACTGTCACACAGTATGGGGGGGGGGGCCTCTAGCTCTTCAAAAACATAATCTCTGGTTACTGCACAAAAGAGAGTTGTACGGACAATGACCTACTTGAAAAAAAAACCAGATCACACAAATAAAAAATTAGCTATATTGAAAATTTTTAAATTCGAAGATGTTAACACATACTGCTGTGCCCCTTTGTTTACAAATCTATCAATCACTTTTCATTCGCCTCTACCGCCGTGGACTTCCCCGAGTGTTGATGTTGTCGTCCACACCTTCCCTGGTCGTAAATCCACCCAACTGCGGTATATGCTCAAACTTAACTGCCTTGAGCAGATTAATGATGTCGCCTCCTCTCTTAAGACCTCCCACCCTCCTATCCTCGTCTACTGTGATGGGTCTGTTACCACGCTGGGCAGCGCTGGGGCAGCTGTGTGGATTCCTGAGCGCCAGGCCTGCTGGAAAATCAGGGTCCACGACTGGGCCTCCTCCACTGATGCTGAAAGCATAGCTATCCTCGCGGGCATTCATGAGGTGGCGACCTACTGTATGCTCGCACTGAACGCTGGAACCTCCTTATAATCAGTGACAGCACTTCGGCGCTAGCGAGGCTCAAATTAGCCTCCCCCTCCTCCCCTGCCGCCCAACACACCCTAGCCGCCGTCGCCGGGCTAGAACAAACTGATGATATCCGTGTCAAGTTTATTTAGATCCCGTCACTTATAGGAATAACTGCCTGTGACACTGTAGATCGGCTTGCCAAAGAAGCTACACAAGAAGAAGATATTGAAGCCGCTCTCGCCCTCTCCTTGGGTCATCTCAAATCTCGCATACACGCCACACAACGAGAGGCATTCGATGAAAATTGGACACACCTGAAGCAACGGGGTAGCGTCACACTATGTCACTATGACGCTGTAACCGGTGACGACAACCGCCACTACAAAGAGTATCAATCCCTGACTCGATCTCAACAGATTATGTACATGAGACTGCACCTAGGGTACAGATACCTATGGGAGTACATTGGCAACCCTGAGCCTGGCCGCACTGTTTGTAAACTTTGTGGCCAACCCGACTCTCACACCCTCTCTCACTACATCCTCACTTGCCCTATGACCACCTCCTACAGGTCCCTAGCTGTTACCAACACCTCTTCACTCCCTGACCAGATATCCCTCCTCCTAGTGACAGGCCTGGCATTTGACATTATTAGGGACCTGCCACGCTTTGCCGCCGATGTAAGGGGGTGCTTAATCAATATCCTCGGAAGTCTGAATCTCAGCAATGCAATTCAGGTATAATAATCAGAGATACAACTTAAGGCACCCAGAGCTACTCCTCCATAAAATATCACGGTGTGAAGGTGTGGAACAACTTACCCCCACACATCCGAGCAAAGCCTACTCTCCCTTCCTTTAAATCATCTCTTAAAAAAAATCTATTGTCTAAGTATTAATATTTCTTGTAACACCTACTATATTTACAGTACCTGCTTTTATTGTATCATCAAAACCGTTTTATCGGAAATTATCATGAAAATAGATAAGTAATTAACATTGCAATAAACATAATTGCCAACGAGACATAATCATGTTCTGTCCTCTTGTTCAACCTTATTACTGTACAACCCAATTGTAGTTGGGTAGGAAACGCTAATTTTCAGCAAATCAGCTCAGCTGGGGCGCCTGTGGGTAGAGCTGTACCGCTCTTGCCTCGCAAGCCAGTTGTCACGTGTTCGATTCCCGGGTCGGTGGAAATTTGTTCCGACACACTTGCCAGCTTCCCTTGGTCCTTGGTCACCTGGCAGCAAAGTAGGTACCTGCTATAAATCGAAAGTTGCGAATTCGTATTCAGGGAAAGTTGTTTGAGCTTCCAATAACTTGCTTTGACATAAACCACTGACTCTTCAGGCTTCTACGCCCTTGACTCTTCAGGCTTCTACGCCCTTAACTCATGAGACATATTCCTCCTACACCGTCTTCCACCTTCTTGAGCCAATGGCTCTCTTCTCTCCATCCCATCATCATCATCAACCATGAACTTAGCATGCTTCCCTGTTGGGCGCTGTAAACGCTTCTGCGCTTCACCTTAAACAAGGATGTAAGGGGGTGTCCAATAAAAAAAACAAAATAAAAACAGCTCAGCTGCGCCTTTCGCGTCACACTTAGAGGTCACGTTGATTGGCTAAGATGTAGGCACATAGGCAGGCTCTTTTTGGTGTAATATGCCTCTATAATGGCTTTTTGGCAGGAATATTGTCTAAACTAGATTCTCATAGATTTTCTCTAAAACATGACAATTTACATGGCACTGTTACAGAAGCATTTTTTTCCTATGTTTTTTTGTTTGTTTTTTACGTTATCAAACTTGACTTGAAGCCTGTAGATAAGGATGAAGGGCTAATATTTGTTGCTGGGTTTTTGTTGGAAGTACTTTGGAAGTATTGGGGCGGGGGGGGGGGGTTAGGTGGACGTAAATGAGGGGAAAGTTTGAAGGAAATTAGGAGAGTAAAAGTATCCGGGCTCAACTAGACATGCTGTATTTTAAAATTCTTTATTGATCTTTTATACTAATAATTTAAGTTGTAGCTCGCTAGCTTTTGACTTTTCTTCTCGTTCATGTTTTGATATAACAGTAGATAGTATTTCAAGCGCTATAATAATTATTTAATGTTTTTTTTTTTCTTTTTTTTTTAAGATTTATTGGACTGCTACTCCTGCGGACCTGAAGTTACCAGTTTCATACAGGCGTAATAGTGGTAGGTAGACATGAGAGACCGGTGGTTATCACCATTGAAATAACTTATATTACATAAGAATAAAAGCATTTCTATAATCAAGATCCAGGTTTATTTTCATTATATTAGATTACTATTAATTATGACTAAACGGTTGCACAATGAGGGCCATAATATAAAACAGAACATTTATGAACTAAGTTATGCCCTTAAAGACCTTAGTTGAAGCGCAGTCATAACATTGTAACAATAACATTCTCGTTGATTTGCTATATTTGTTCAGATTTAAAGGAATTATGTAAATTAAATCCTCTTAAAGAAAATCCACATTAAGTAATACCACTTTTGACTGCCAATCACGGTAGTCTTAAATGTTACGAAGGACTTGTAAATCTTATTTTAAAACTCTTCTAGACACTGGACAATAAAACCTTTAATGTCTTTCTTGACTGGAACTACGACTCCAAGTATGTTCTAAGTTAATGTTTGTTGGGGTCTTGAACAACTTTGCGACCATAGCTCTGGTTTCCCTTCAAAACGCATAAATCTTTCGCCTTTTACTAAAGATTTCCGTGGGGGGGAACAACTCAATGAGTCTTAATTAATTTTTTCTTAGCCCATTCACATGGGCTCACAAAACTAATACAAATTAGATGAAAATAATCATACAATGTCGTAATCAAGTTTATGTGATCTAATGTAGTAAAAAAAAAAAATCTATTCACATATACAACGTCCTGGATGGAACAATTATCCCGACTATTACAGATCTAAATCAGGTTGTGAGAATACAGATCTGCCATAAAATTAATTTCATGCACTTATTAAAAATTGCTCTAGACTTCAAACAAACCAAGGGTACCTAGGGACAGCACTAGGATCCCGCTTCCTCTATCAAGAAATAAAAAATATTGAAATTGAATTGAAATCTGTAAACCTTTTGAGTTCCCTACTTGAAATATTTGTTCTCTAACCACTTCGGGAGAACGGAGTCCTCCGGAGAGACTCAGGTATTCCAAAATACCGCACAGGGTGTTCATGAAATTTGAATTGGTGAGAGAACACCCTTACTTTGCGTCAACTTAGAGATGTCTGATTACAGATGAAGCGTTCAAGATCCTTTGTGACTGATGTTGAAAGCTTCTATTGTATTTACTGTTAGTGAAACTGTCAATATAAGTCAGGGTAGAATCTACTTTAAGAATGAGGTATCATTGACGTCATCCCTAGAGATGCCAGTAATTGTTAACTGTGGCTGAAGTCACCCCCTTTTCATATATGAACATCACAGAATCTGATGTTCATGGTGAAATTGTTGTAAGGGTGTTAATTAAGAAATTAATTAATTATCCTGAAGGGGACTCTCACGCCACGTATCTCTGAAAATCTAACGGGTGTAACCTAATACTACTTGTCTAACGCTCCGGAACGTTCACCAGGGACTGCCATCTTGAACCTTGAAATCAATTTAATTCTGTTCTTCGATAGCTCAGTCACAGCGAGGTTTGAAAAAAGGATCTTAGGAAAGTAAAATGAGTTCGTAGTCTCATTTTCACGTAGTTGATTGATACGTTTATTGAGATAAAAAAATACATCTCAAAGGGATGAAGTGACTTAAGTCATCCGCCACCCCAGTCCAGGAATGTCCCTCTCAGGACTCACATAAATCCCTAATACAGATATATCTTGTATAGTACATAGTTATATTCCAGATGCAAAATTTCTATATTTCTTGAATATTTCATCTACTTTCCTATTTTTAAGCATCCATTCTATTTGCTTGGAGACATTATTTATCTGGGCATTTCTATATACATTAAGAAATGGGCATCCCATGTGGCAGGGTATGGGACCTGGATGTTCTACAAACTCTACATTCCATATCCCGTTCACTTCTCTCGGCTCCAAGTTCCTCGTAATATTTATACCCTAATCTTAACCTCATACACACCGAATCTTTCCACCTGCTCCTATCTTTCCTATTTGTAAAATTTGTGTTCATGAGAACATGATAGTAATGTTTCATTGTTTCACTTTTCTCATATATTTCATTCCTTTTTAAATTATCTTCTATTGATTGTATTTTCCGCAATTTGCTCATAATTTTTTCAAAGTTTTAATACATATTTTGTCAATCTCGGCCTTTTCCGTGACTCTTTTTGCTATTATATCTACTGCTTCATTAAGACCAATCCCCACATGTGAAGGGGCCCATACAAATCGAAAACTATGGCCTTTTTTCCTTATTGTATTTACAATTTTTCTACATAAACCAATAATGTGTTCAAAGACTGAACTCCCGCTGCTCAAAGAATCTAAAGCTGCCCTACTATCAACAAAAAAAAATATATCTTTATTCCTCTTTACAACATTTTCTAATCCTACTAACAATGCATATAACTCGGCTTGTGTTGATGATCTAAAATTGCTCGGCCGTTGTCCAATTTTCGTGTCATCAGTACCTTGTTCTGTGTACTGGTTTATAAGGATCCCACACCCTGCCCTGCCACTTGACACAACTGAACCGTCACAATATACATGCAAGGTGTTTATTTTAGGCAAATTACTAATCTTATTCCCATAAACCACTTGCAAGTACAGTATTTTAAGTAAAAGATTGAACTTGAGAAACTTTGGATTGAAATATACTGTACTGTTTTATATTACGTTAAATAATGATATTCTTTCAGTAAAATCCCCAGACAGGTTTACAATTCATTTCGGTAATGGTGGAGCACACGCTTAGCTCCAGATGGATTTTATGAAATAGCACCAAAACTTCTATTTACATGATCATAACACGAAAATGGAAACACTGCGCAGATGATGATAATGATATGGAGAGAAGTGAGCCGTTTGCTCAACAACAACAGAAGATCGCGGAAAGGTGTTATCACTACCAGAGACACGACCTTCCTCAAACCAAAACTGACAAAAAAACGCTATATACTCCAAGAGGACTCCCGGTGCTCACCTTAACCGCGGAGCCGGGAACATTTCACCAGGGGGAGCGCAGTAGTACTTCTGAGCATCAAGCTCGCTCACCGAAACCACTAACGTTGATGAAGGACCAAAAGGACGACCTGCCGAGGTCCGAGGGCTGGGTGAGAGAACTGTTAGAAAATATGAGGTTCTCCCAAAGGCCGACGCCGAAGTTCAGCGGAGGAACTTGTGGTGAATACTGGAAGCTCAAGGAACCCTTCCAGCGACACGTTGGGATGCCGCAGATACTTGATGCTTTGAAATTAGAGACACTCTTCGTCGATTATGCCAGCTCCGCTAAGGACGCTCTGCGAGGATGCCTGCAAATAAAAAATCCCAAAGCATGGTACAATGAAGCACCCACGTGGGGTCCCGGGTTACCTTTCCGGTTCCGGGACCAGGTTTTGGGGTACCCCCGGTATGTTTCCTCTCACTGCATGGTCTTAGTAATAACCACAGCAATGGAGAAATACCGGGTTCCCTGCCCGCCTCCTAAAATATAGTATAGTCAACTCTCATTCTTTCACCTCTTAGAAAGTCCAAATCTGTGTTCTTTCTTCTATGTAAAAAGGACACTGAGTATGTACTCCCCGTTAAGCTGATAAGAACAGATACTACACTTTGATCTTAGCCAAAAGGCATCCTGTTGGTTCCGCTGTCCTTGCTCCACCTGACGTTGATTGTCTCTCCTCCTCCTCCTCCATTGTCGGACATGTCTGGCTACTTTGTGGTTGATCAAGCCTCTCTTTGTTGGGGCAGTATTGCACATCACACTGGAATCGAAAATGGCAAACCCTTTGCTCCTCCCTCATCTGCCTCTTGACGATACATTCGTGATTGCCTGGCCGAGAATTCAGTACAAGATGGCATCCAGCACACAGCTCAGCCAAAAGGCCGAGAAGCAGGTCCCGCAACTAGTACTAAGTATGGAAGTAGCAAAAGAGAGAAATAAGAATATATTTTATTTAAAAGAATGATACAGAGTTTTTTATTTACAATAGTTTGGGTATTCCAGTTATTTGTGACCATTGGCTGACTATCTATTTCATTTTATACATAGTGTTCCTATTAAACTAACTAGAACCTATTCTTTCTTCTATCTTGACTTTGGGTTTATTTCACCCTACATACTGTCTAGCACCTGAGGTATGTTCTATATAAATCATTCTCGACCAGCGAATGGCATCACTTACACACAGTTTCCTGAAGAGGCGCAGGTATCCCTTTGATGCCAGTCGCCTCATCAGCTTCTCATTCTCCGGGTCGTATGCTCCCAGGGGTCCCACTATGAATGCAGCCACCTTCACCTGCTGGTATTGTCTTCTCATCTCTGCTGCCAGTTCTGCATACTTTTCTTCTTTCCTCAGTCTTGCTTCTTTAAATGCCTCTTGTCCATTCTCGAATGGGCAGTTGACGTCGATCAGGATCACTTCTCGGTTCTTTTCAATCACCAGGTCTGGACGTCCATTGTCTGGTGCTCCTGGTACTCGTTCATTTGCCGACATGATCTTCCAATGTCGACCTTCTGCGGCTTTTCGTACTCTATCCACCAGGGCATTATGTCGCTTTTGCATGGCTCGAGCGTGTATCATGCAGTGGTTTACTACATGTGAGAGCGTTTCTTCTCTATTGCACCGACGACATCTCCGATCCCTATTCTGGCCTCGCTTCGCTCCATTGACGGGGAGTAGGTTCAATCTTGCTCGGTGTATGAAACGCCAGTCTGCGAAGGTTGTATACGCTCCATTTCGAACAAATGCTGATGATGCTCTCTCCTGTGCTACGAGCTTCATCACTTTCCCTTGGTCAGGCTTATTCTGCAGAACTTCATCTCTCATCTGTCGTCGCCGGCTCCGGATGGTTTGGGCTACCTTCCTTCTATCTTTTTCTTCAATGATGGAGTCCGTGCATTTTATCTTGATGTTGTCTCTTCCCTCTGCTATCCAGGAAACCCCCATTCGGCCTGAGGCACATCTGGCTCTAGACCAGATGGTTTGGTGGTCTCCTCCTCGCGTTTGCATCTCTCCCTGTGTTAAGTAAATGCATGCGTCGGTCATGCTTGGCTCCTGTCGTGTTCTCATTGTTGCCACTCGCCGGCATTCTTCTCTGGCTATTTCCCTGACGACAGGATCCGGTGACGTGAGTTATTTAAATGCGGTATCCACCAGGAAAATGTCAGAGTCTTCTGCCGCGAGTGGGACACCACACGCTCCAGCTTTACTGCTTCCGTATAGGTACTCATTCGACGCTCTTGACGGTAGATGTAGCGTGTGTTTCAGCATTGTCTTCATTTCGTTGTCCAGGTGTGCCCAGTCTGTTTTCCTCAGTTGCCAAGTCCTCATTGCATGCACTCCTGTCGGGTACATGAATGTCTTGAGTGCATCTATTCTCTGCCACGGTGCTAGCTTGCTTGTCAGTATTTTGGTCCCGAGGTGCATTAGTTCCTCTACTGTTTGGATGTTTGGCAGAAGATGGAACCCAACTGGTCGCCCCAAGAATAGCGTAGCTTCGCCATCGCTCTTCCATTGAATGGGCGTTTCTCCCACATAGATCTGTGTCTGGCGCATTCCTCGAGGTCTTCGTCCAGACTGGTGCAATGATGAGCATTTGCTAGGATTTATGTCCAGTCCCATCCTACTGCATTGTTCTGTTGCTTTGTAGAGGAGTTGCTGTAGATTATCTTGCTGTTTTGTAATAATGGTTATATCGTCTGCATATGCTAAGCATGGGTGCTTGTGTTGTTGGTTCAGTATCATTCCTTCGGCCGCGATTTTACGCAACAGTGGTTCGACCGCTATATTGAACAGGAGACCACTTATTGGGCACCCCTGTTGCACACCGCATTGCACTGGTATCTCTTCTGTTTCTCCTTCCTTTGTTAGGATTCTTGTCGTCTTGCCACTGATGATGTCTCCTGCTACTGCTTCAAAATCCCGTCCCACCCCTATACGGTTGAGCGCTCTTTTGATGAGGTCCAGTGACACTGAGCCAAATGCATTGGTCAAGTCGAGTGCTGCTATGTAGGTATTGCCATTGTTCCGTCGTGCATCGTCCATGTGATGTTGAAGTATGTAGTTGTGTTCTATCACCCCATCACTTGGCATAAATCCTTTCTGTGCAGCGCACAGTACCTCGTTGTCAACGAGCCACCTTCTGAGTCGTGCTGTGAGGCATCCCGTGTACACCTTGTATATTGTGCGGCTCAGTGTTATAGGCCTCCAATTTGAAACGACTTCTGGGTTACCACCTTTTTTGGGTACAAGTATTGTTCTGTATCGTTTCTAGGAGTCTGGTATTCTCTTGGCTCTTAGACACACGTTGAATATGGCTGCCATAACTCGGCAGCTTGGGTCAGCCTTTCTCCAGTTATCATATGATATTCTGTCTTCACCTGGTGACGAATTCTCTGCTGCTGCTAGTTTTGTAAATACTTCCTTCTCTGTGAAGGGCTGCATTTCCATCTCTGGTCTGTCGTCTGGCGGTTCGGGATTGTGCTCCACGGTATTTAGGTCACATTCCTTTTCGACCATCATGTGTTGGAAGTGTTCCTCTATTCTCTCCTTGCTTATTTCACATCTTGCGCCGTTCCTTCGACAATTAGCCGTATTGCACGGCGAGGGTTGTATTTGTACAGCCTCTGGATCTGTTTGCAATCATTGACATCGGTGATTTTCCTGGTCGTGTTCTGTCCTTGAGAGATGTTTATCCTGTTTGCCGCTTGGATTGCTACCTCGATCTCAATCAGTACTTCTTCAAATCTTGCCCAGTCCGGGTTCCGCTGGATCTCATACAGTGTGCCCAGAAACGGGTCCAGTATCCATGTCTCCTCAGCTTCATCTCGCTCTTCATTTGGTTCAGGAGTTATGCCAATATGCTCCTGTATGTTGCCTTCACCACTTAGTGTTTGGGTTGCTTCACTTTGCGATAGTGGTGTAAGGGATTCACTGAGATTACTTTGGCTTCCTTCATTTGTTTCTTGACTTTGCATTATCTGTTCCCCTGTTTGGGTACTGTCTCCCCCATGTTGTTCATCAGGGCTTAGAGGTGACAGTGGCATTCTTGGAATGTGCAAGAGGGGTGTCAGGTCCCCTGCGTGCTGTGATTCCTCTCCTGGTGAGGGTTCATTTTGGAGCAGCTGGCTCGGCGTTATAGACCTCAGTCGCGTTTCTTGATCGTCTGGGCTCAGCGGTGACACTGGTGTACTTCTCCCTGAGACGGGGCGTGGTGTCTCTGGTCCTTCCACTTCTCCATCCCTGGGTGGGGGGGTCCATCTGTGCCTTTCTCGTTGCCCTTGTGTTTCTCTTTGCTGCTGTTGCTCGTCATTCTGTGGCTGCTCCCTCTGCTCGTTATCCCTATTTTCCCCAACTTCCTGTGTGGGCTGGGCGCTTGCTGGATTGCCTTCAGGCTGTTGGTTCCCCTGTCGTTGCTCCGCCTGACGTTGGGTGTCTCTCCTCCTCCGCTGCCGTACATGTGTTGCTGCCTTGTGGTTGTTCACTCCTCTCTTTGTTGGGGCAGAGTAGTGGCAGTATTGCACGTCGCACTGGAAACGAAAATGGGGATCCCTTTGCTCCTCCCTCATCTGCCTGTTGAGGATGCACGTGTGATTGCTTGGCCGGATAGTCAGTACCAGATAGCACCCTGCACACATGTTCATATATTCGTTGATTTTCTTGTTGTGGGCTTCCTTTAGATGTCGGACTAGTGATTGCTTGCAGCCAGACCACCCCGATGATGCACATTCCCATGGGCATCCCTGCGTCCTCTCTGTGCATTTGAAGGATGGTGGTGCAGGGAACCATATGGTCAGCATTCGGTTTCTTCTTTCCGGCTGCCGATCCCCGCTCGGGCGGGAGAGAGCATCCATTCCCCCGCCGTCCGTTGAGTCAGAGTCTCCGCCGCTCCCACCGATTTGTACTGGCTCGCCTGTCGCAGGTGTTCCGGCTCTCCATCCCACATCTTCTCCTTCGTTTCTTCCTCTTGGCCCTTCGTCGTCCATCTTGCCTTACCCACACGAACACCCACACACACATGACAACCCCCTTACAAGGGTGCACCCGCACTATCACGGTATTCCTGGAGGATCGGCCGAGAGTTGTGTACCGACCTCCCTTTCGCCATCACAAACCCACTCGATCGCAAGGTGATGGTTTACCGGGGAGGGACTTTGGGACGAATACACTTCTATGAGTGCAGGTCCCTCAGCCAGTACGAAGTAAGGAAGTAAAGAGAGGAGGGAATAGCCACGTGTGAGAAGCACCCACGTGGGGTCCCGTGGGACCAGGTTTTGGGGCTTTGCAGGGCACCCCCGGTATGTTTCCTCTCACTGCATGGTATTAGTAATAACCACAGCAATGGAGAAATACCGGGTTCCCTGCTCGCCGCCTAAAACAACAAAGGAGTAAACTCTGTTACTTTCACCCCCAGAAAGTCCAAATCTGTGTTCTTCCTTCCATGCATAAAGAACCTGATTATGTACTCTCCATTAAGCTGATAAGAAAAGATACTACACTTTGATCTTAGCCAAAAGGCCGAGAAGCAGGTCCCGCAACTAGTACTAAGTATGGAAGTAGCAAAAGAGAGAAATAAGAATATATACTACACTTTGATCTTAGCCAAAAGGCCGAGAAGCAGGTCCCGCAACTAGTACTGTACTAAGTATGGAAGTAGCAAAAGAGAGAAATAAGAATATATATACTACACTTTGATCTTAGCCAAAAGGCCGAGAAAGCGATTCCAAAGCTGATGATGATGATGATTATACGGAGAGAAGAGAGCAGTGGCTCTGAGAGTGGGAGAAGGGTATAGTACAAGGTAAAGTTTAGAAGTGGGAAGTAGAGGAGAAGGTTAACAGCAGGTGGGCTATCCACCTTGCGGAGACGGGTTTTTGTCTTCCGTAACTGTGCTGCGTTAGAGGTTCTTGGGGTTAAGGAAGGCCGGTCTCAGCCAAGCTAAGCTAGGTTGTTCTATGTTGTCCTGAGGGCATATTTTGTTAGGGGGGGGTCTCTCCAGGTCCTTGTGGCACTGGAGGGATGATCCCCATCTTTTAGTTATTTTTATTGTTATTTTTTATTGTTATTTTGTTGTTATTTTGTATATAGAGGCTCTGGTTCTTCGTTATCATTTTTCCTGCTTCTAGGCCACCATCCGTGCGATGTGTTGTTGTTTTCCTCAATTAGTTGGTTTAGTATGGGATCCTGTTCTTGCTCGATTTTTTCCCATATTACATTTGCTTGGGTGTGTATTCTGGTGTTGAGTGGGTCTATGCCGTGTTCTGTGTGTATGTCTTGTACTGTTTGTGTGTATGGTGGTTGGTGTTTTGCCGCTCTTCTGAGGGCTATATTTTGCACTGCTTGATATTTGAGTTGATTGGTTCTTGAGATTGTGTTCAGAGGTATTGGGGGGTATTCTAAGTGTGGTCTGATCAGTGCTTTGTATAGGTGCAATTGCGTGTTGGTTTCCAATTGGCGGAATCTTTTGAGCTTAGTAAGTTGTGATCTTGCCATAGCTAATCTTTCGTTAATGTGGGGTGTTATTCCGCATCTGGATATCTTGAGTCCTAATGTTTTTCCCTTGGCAGCATATGGTATTTGTTGGTTGTTAACAATAATAGGGCATGGTTTTGTTTTTGCGATGTGAATTATTTGGAGTTTTTGTACATTGGTTTTTATCTTCCATTTACGTTCATAGTCGTTTATTACCTCTATTTCTCTGCATGTTCTAATAGCCATCATTTGTTTGGACTTTCCCGGGTACCTGACTATCTGTGTTACATCGTCTGCGTAAGCTATGTATTCTGATTGACGTGGTTGCGGCATATCTGCCGTGTATACAGTGTATAACGTCGGCGATATATTAATGCCTTGGGGAACTCCGCTATGAAGGATGAAGGTTTGTCCTAGATGGTTGTCGATTATTAATTTGGCCTGTCTGTTATCTAAGAAATTACATAATAGTGCTGTGATATTGGTAGGCATGTCCAATTTGATTATTTTTAACTTCAGTCCTTCATGCCAGACTTTGTCAAATGCTTTTGAAACATCTCTCAGAATTATGTTGCATTGGTCTCTGTTACTTGCAGCATTTGCAATTGATTCATATATTAGAGCTATTGCTGTGTTGGTTCCTCGGTGTTTTCGAAAGCCGTGCTGTCTCGGGTTATATTTGTTTTCTTGGTCTAGAAAATCTCTCAGTCTGTTGTTGATTACTTTTTCCAATATTTTACCAGGTGTTTCCAAAAATGATATAGGTCTGGAGGAGCGGCCATTATTTTGGTCCGGTAAACACAGCTGTGAGCGCTAGCTCCCAAATTTGGGATGTTTTCGAGCCTATTACATTATCTGAAGGATATATAGACACCTACTTGTGGATAAGGACCTGAGGATAAGATAAGTATCGTCAAGCAACTTTGGTGTTGGGAACTTGCTGTTTACCTTACGAAAATAACTGCTCGGGGTCCCATCACTCC